>NC_056749.1:735859757-735987257 GCF_019279795.1 Protopterus annectens
TCTTCTTCTTGAAGTGTCAGATCCTTGAATGTTTCCTTGACCTCTTGTACTTTCACTGAAGTTAACTTCCAGGTCTTCAAACTAGTCTTTATTAACTTTAGAATCTTCTCTGACTACTGCTTTAGCTAATTGTGGTCACTGGAGTTTTATGCTGTGGGCTGACAGTTTCATAGGGGATGACTTTGCAGTCTCTACTCCAATGCCTTTTCCTAACTAGGAGGAATTCTACTCAAGTGGCATATTGACCACTCTTGTATGTGATTTTATGAATGTCACTCTTGCTAAACCACGTGGGGATATCCCTTAGAAATAGTAGATGAAATAAGTAAAGAAGTATGCTCAAGGATGGTCAAGTTGTTTTATGCCTATTTTAAAATGCAATATCAATAATATTAAAAATAACATTAATTGTGAAAATTTCATCACTAAGGGGATGCCTACGTCTAATGGTCAAAATATATTTCCCCCCTCATTTCTTCAGATGTAAATAGGAAATAAAAATTTTGATCTGGCTATGGTTATCCCATTTAGTAATAGTTTTTACAACCTAAGGATGTTATAATTCCATTATTCTCAGCCCTCATCAGACCAATAATTGAGTACAATGCTCCCTTTTGCATGTACCTCACCAGACGCCTACAACAACCTGACAAAGAATTACAAGGTACACAAAACAAGTCTTGCGTGGAAAGAATGAAAGCCCTGTCACTGTATTCTGTCTCCTACAGTTTAAGGTGTGACCTGTGCCTGGCTTATAGGGCAATCTCTGACCCAGCCCTGATGGAAATGCTACACATTCATAAATCAAACTGCAGGAAGGTCACTCTCTCCCAGGATCATAACCAAGCCTTTGACATGAACAAGTCATGCTACAGAGATAGATACAGCTCCCAGAGATAGACACTTCTCTGGTACAAGCTTCTAATTCACATGAAACACAGTCCCTCCTTGACCTTCTTCAAATGGAACTTAGATCAATGGATGAGGGAGTGAAAATTCACTTCTGGGGTGGTTCCGTTGTCCTTCCTGGACAGAGGTGGTTGCTATATTAACTACCATAGACCCTTACCTCTGCAACCTTCACTTACCTAACCACTGACAATTGGGGCAACTGGGGATAGATATTGCTAGGCTTGTAAGGGTTCTAGTGTCGTTAGCCTAGTAACCTCATATGAACCTATGAACCTATAAGTAAAAACTGGTGTAATACTATAGGTGCAGGCCCAATGAAGCATGTACTGAGTGACTGTATCTATAAAACAGGATCAAATGCAAAACAAAAATTTTGAAAGGAATAAAAGAAACATTAACAACAATGGCAGAATAAAAATAAAAACTCTGTCTTGTTCCTTAAGGTTCCCAACAGTTCACTCCGTATATCCGTTCAATTAAATCCACAAAATGCGGGTATTATCAAAGCCCACTTCACAGGTGAAGATTAAAAACACTTTAAAAAGCAAAAAAGTCATTAAAAAAATATGTATATATATATATATATATATATATATATATATATGCATACATATATATATATATATATATATATATATATATACATACATACATCCAAAAAGCGCTTTCATCTCAATAGTTTGAAACTTCATCAGATACTATTACATACTTCACAGGAAAATTTACAGCAAAGAACAATCACATGACCACCTTCTGCAATGACATCACTTCCCCCAGACACAACCCCCAGCACTTGGTGTTCCCAGGTGGTCTGCCATCCAAGTACTAACCAAGGCCAGCCCCGCTTAGCTTCCAAACAAAAAACTCCATTTTGTATAATGTGATATCTAATGTGAACTAGTGTTTGTTATATATTTTGATACCTATAAAATACATATAACTCCACAAAAAATAAATAATTGAATTATTTTAAGATGAATAAATTCAAATTTCAAAAACTTAAATGCATATTGAAAATTTCCAACAATACTATAATATAATAATATGATAGCAGGCAAATATTGCTGTGATACTGTGTGACGCCCATGCCCTGGCCCAGCAATCAAGGAGCCTCAATCCTCACCGGTAACACCAGAGAGGGCATCTCATATATGAGGAAAGGATAACAGATACACACAGTAAAGTGCAATTTCCCTTAAGTGCACACAGGGATCACAGTCAGTCTGGGGGTGGTCGCTCCCTTACTCTCCAGGTCCCCAATAAGACTCCCCACTGGCACAGCTATAGGTTCATAGATTCATAGGTAGGTACTAGGCTATTGGCCCAAGGGCCTACATAAGCCTAGCCAGCAAGGTACCATAGCTTATGCCACCCAAGAAAGTTATTTTCCTGTGCCACTGTCAAGCAGAGACACAGAAGTGATCCCTGGGGTGTATTTCCTATTTCCCATCCACTCATCAAGATTTTTCTTGAAGACTGCCAATGAAGAAATTTGCTTGACATAGATGGGTAGCCATAGTATGGGAAGTCTCTGGGATAGGAATCTATCCCTCCAGCATGTCCTGTTTATTGTGGTGACAAGGTTTAGGCCCCTAGAGTGTGTAGCTCGGAGGGATTGGGATTTCTTTAGGTGTAGCATGTCCAACAGCTCTGGGTTTGACATAGCTTTATATGTTAGGCAGAGATATGCTACGGAGTAAAGCTGGAGTTGTTTGAGGTGGTCAGTGTAGGGCATTTGTTTGAGGCCAGTAATCCTCTTTGTGAGGTACTTCTGTGGCCTTTCCAGCTGCTGCAGATGTCTTGTGAGGTACATTCCAAAAGGGGCATTGTACTCTATAATGGGTCTAATGAGCGTCCAGTAGAGGGGAACAATGACCTCTTTTTCCTGGATGAGAACCCTTTTATGATGAGGTGTGCCATGTAGAAGGACTTCCTGACTACTGTGGCGATGTGACTATCAAAGGAGAGACTACTGTCCACCTGGGTCCCAAGGTCTCTTATCACGCATTCAGTGTTAAGTAGATTGCTGCCTATGTAGTAGTAGTTCATGGGTACAAAGTTTTTACCAAAGGGGATGACACTGCACTTTTTGGCATTGAGCATGAGGCCATGGCTCTGACACCAGGCATCTGTCTCAGCGAGTCCCTTCTGTAGGATGTCCACATCATTTGGGGACTTGACTATGGCTCCTAGTTTGCAGTCATCTGCGAACTTCATTAGCCAGAGGCCTTCTGTGTTAGCCTGTACTTCAGAGAAGTAGATACAAAACGGGAGAGGTCACAGGGTGGAACCCTGTGGTACTCCACTTGTCACTGCTTTGAGGTCAGATTTGGAGTCTGCAACTTTTACAGTGTGGCTTCTGTCAGTGAGCCAGTTGGCAACCCATCTTGTGATGTAGGGATTTATACCTAGTTTAGTGAGTTTAGCTATAATTCCAAAATGGGGTATGGTGTCGAAAGACTTGGCGAGGTCAAGATAGGCTGTGTGAACCACCTTATCCTCATCTACAGCTTTGGTGACTGCTTCAAAGAAGTCGATCAGGTTCAGGAGGCATGATCTGCCTTTCACAAACCCGAACTGAGTGGGATCCAGAGTTTGGAGGTTACCAATGTCTTTGTTTATGAGTTCCATGATGATACGTTCCATGGCCTTGCAGACAAGGCTCATCAGGCTAATAGGTCGAAAGTTCCCTGGATCAATGATGGCTCCCCCTTTGTGGAGTGAGATAACTGTTGCTGTGCACCATTCAGTGGGCACAAAGCCTGATGGGAGGCTATTATTGAACATGGTGCTTAAGTGGGGAGCCCGTTCGTTCTGACGTTCGTGTAAAACACAGACTGGGATGTTGTCTGGTCCCATGGATGCCGTGTTCTTGGCTTTAGAGAGTGCAGCTTTTGCCTGCATAGTTGTGATTACAGGGACTCTGCATTCTTCCTGTATAGATGTGGGCCCTTTAGGGGGTGAGAGGGGGGGTGAAGTTAGCACTGAACCTATCTGCCAGGATGTTGGCAATATCAGTTGGTTCTGTAATTTTCATGCCTTTGTGCTGTAACTCAGAGCAGATCTGGGTGTTACCATTCAGATTATTGACATAGCTATAGAATGCTTTGTGGTTGTCCTTGGAAATAGTGGTGATTTTGTTTTTGTAGCTAGCTTTGGAGGATCTTATAAGGGATCTCAGCTTTTTACTGAGGCTGACCAGGGAGCTCCTCCACTCATGGGATTTTACTCTCTTTTGCAACCATTTCTTCCTTCTGTTATACAGTTTGTTTATGGCAGGGGACCACCAGATTGGCTTCCTTTTTTTGGAGGATAGCATCTTGGTTCTGTTTGGGGTAGCACGATCCATGCACTTATGTAAGTACTTATAGAGTACATTTGTGTAGGATTCAGCAGTTGTAACTGCATTGTCCATCTGTATGGGTGTCATTAAGTTCACCATTTCTGTCTTAAAAAGAATGAAGTTGGCTTTGGAGAAATTTTTTACTGTGGTTCCCTTAATGGGAGGTGGGGGTGGGATGTGGATATCAAGGGTGATTAGCTTATGGCTGGATCGGACCAATGAGGAGTTTACTTCAGGTGTGGAACACTGGTCACTCATGTTGGTAATGACTAGGTCTAGGATATTGTTGCCTCTGGTGGCAGTGTGGATAAGTTGATCCAGGGCATTGGAGTTTATGAATTCCAGAAAGCGTTGCGCTAAGGAGTTGGTACACAAGTAGTTTTCCCAGTTAATGGTGGGGTATTTGAAGTCTCCTATTATTAGGGTGTTTGGTTGAACCCTAATATTTTCCAGTACATCAAGAAAAGAGGAGTGGGAATCCTGCGGCATGGTGGGGGATTTGTAGCAAGCTACAATTTGGATTGCAGTTTTGTCCAGAGTTAGTTGCACTTGGATAATCTAGGATGCATTATGCTGAGCAACTAGCCTGGAGGTGTGGATATCCTTAATGAATATGGACAACTCTGCCTTTGGTGTTTCGGTCCAGGTTACATGGCCAAAAAGTGTGGTATGAGTTATAGCCTGGTAGTGCAGGGGTGCTCTCTGGAGCCTTGAACCAGGTCTCAGGCACTGCACAGATATCAATGTTGTCCATTTTAAGGAGTGCCTCGAGTGAGTGCATTTTGGGATTTAGACTTCTAGCATTGAGTAGCATTACCTCAGTTTTTGCTTGCCTGTTCCTGTTATGGTGGTGAATTTGTTATTTGAACCTTGCCTAAAAAAGGCACTATAGGGGCAGCAAGAGCCTTAGCCAGTATCCGGAATCCCAGGGGTGACAGGTGCAGGCCATCTGTGGCAAAGCATCTTGGTCTGTCGACCATGTCATCCCAAGCAGACAGATACTGGATCCCCTTAGAATGACACCAGAAGCTTAACCGATTGTTGAAGTCAATCATTTTGTCTTTGTACTGCAGTATCATTCTGGGCAATGGCAGAATGCTACTCAGGGCTAGGGTCATACTTGCTTGGGCTACAAGATCAGAGAGCTCTTCCATGTCTCTTTTCATGTAGTCCAGGGAGGTATGTCTCACGTCATGCACACCAACATGGACAATGACAGAGTCATGTTTGTACTTGTTGTGGAGTGACCTGAGTGCATGGGTTATGTGGCGGATCCTGACACCTGACAGGCAGCTGACAGTAACCTTCTCCTTGTTTAGCCTGGTAAGTGGGACATCAGTGTGCCTGACTATAGAGTCTCCTATGACTAGTGTGTTGGGTACGTTGTTTTGCCTTACTGGCTGTGTTTGAGTGGCACACTAAGCCTGTGGGCTATGTGTCATTTGGGTTGTATTGGGGGATGGAGGTTGCTTGCGTTTTTGCTTTGGAGGTCTCTGTTGCTTAGACAGATTATTATTGAGAGCCTCCGTGAATGTTTGTGTGTTACTGTGTGTGGATTGTGGTGGTGTAGATTTAATGAGACTATGTGATGAGTGTGGTGTGGTGCAAATGTTTACCTTCTCCTCATGACTGTCAAGTTCAGTCTTGGTTAGAGAGAGCTTTACCTCCAGTTTGGCTAGATAAGTGCATAACTCACAGGTTGTGGGGGAGACAAAGATGGCTGCCGTTCTATAAGCACTGCAGTACTTCAGCTCTTCAAATACCTGAGAAAAAAATCAAACCTGTGGAGTTATACTTAGAGTAAACAAACTAATTAGCAGTTATTACTAATTGACCAGAAGTCACTTTTGGTTCTGAGAAAGAAAAATCGGAAAAAAATACTTGGTAATAGCAGGATTGGATCTGATTGTCAGGTTGACTCTGAACAGAGCACCGAACAAAGGACTGAATTATTTCACTTTTCTAACTTTTCCTTGGGAAATAAATCTTTGTGCAAAATTTTCGAAATGTCAAAGGAGGACAAAAATATGGAAACTACAACTTCCAAAACCAAGCTGTCAGCTTTGCAATCACCGGAGAAAGAATCTTTAGTCAAGAGACAGAAAACTATCAAACAGCAAGAGACTGCAAAAACAGAGGCATCAACAAAATCTGATCAACATGTCACAATGGAAGAAATCAAATCAGCATTGCTTCCTATACAGGATGCCTTAAAAGAGCTAACATCTCAAACGCTTTTATTTAGTGACACATGTAATTGGATTCTCGAAAGAATGGAGAAAGCAGAAACTAGAATAGCTACCAATGAAGACAACATATTAATGCTCACTAAAAGAACAGAGACACATGGAACAGACATTCAAACAATGCAAAATAAAATTCTGGACTTGGAAGCAAGATCCAGACGTAATAATATAATCATCAGAGGGATCCCAGAATCTATTCAATATAATGACCTGATCACTTCTATTACACAAATATTCGAAATACTGCTCAAGGACTCTGAGGATGTTAAGCAGATGGTCATAGAAAGGGCGGATAGAGCATACAGAGAATCTCAAGCTTCAAATATACCCAGACCTGTGTATGTTAAAATATTAAACTACCAAGATGTGAGCAAAGTACTGTTAACTATTAAAAAATCTGGTGGATCTATAATGTGGCAAAATAATAAAATTTTCATAGCACAGGATTTACCAACACAAATAAGGCAATCTAGACAAATGCTGGCTCCATATTGTAAGTTTCTGATTGACAAAAATATCAGATTTCAAATGAAATATCCCAATAACTTAATTTTTACTGTGGATGGCATTAAATACTCTGTAAGCACAAGGAAAGAAGCAAGACCTACTTTTTTGAAGGTTTTTAAGGCTCTCCCATCTTCAGAAATGTGAACAGTCCATTTTGGCTTTCTGCAGCATCAGGGAGAATGGGATTCTTCATTTACGATGATCCGAGGCTTTAAAATCCTTTGTCTGTTCTGTTTCTTGCAGCAGGCCTGGAGTTTCATCTTCTTATCTTCTTATCTCGTAGTTCCAGTTTCAACGCGAAGTTCCCACGAAGTTTTATGGCTGTAGCGAGCGTTTCTGATCCACGAGGCAACAGGAAATGCATTGCATTGGAGGAAGCAAAGGGACTGTTTTTAGTGTGGTGCAGCCAGGAGGTCCGTTTGCGAATTGGGTCCCCCGTCAAGAGCACGAAGGAAAGGATTTAAACTGCCTTTACAGTTTAAATAGCTGGGAAGAAAGAGGAACTGTTGGCGAAGCAAAACGAAACTTGTTTGGACTTATTTTGAAGGAAAAGGACTGTAAGATAGTGTATGAAGTCAGAGTGATGCAGGTAAACGCTGTGGAAATGCACTGTGTATTAGAAAAGGAGATGGTAATGTGTAGTGGCAGAATAAGGTACTGTAGTTTTTTTTTTTTTTATATTTATTTTCTCTTTTTTTTCCCTCTATCTCCCTTTTCTTTTACTCCTTTCCTTTTTTCCTGTAGATAGGTTGTATTATTTCTAACTGATAAATGATACAAAAATGGTTAGTTTAACAGATTTAAACAATGTGCTTATAATAATAAAAGAACATAAAAGAAGTTATTTTTATATGTGTAATTTAAGGCATTTTTTCTTATTTCTTCTCCTTTTGCTGTGCTCTCTTCATGCTCTTTTTTGGTTGTTTGTATATTTTAACCCTTTGGTTCCTCTCTTATTTACATATGGTTACTACAAATGAAAGTGCCATTATAGTTTTATTTTTAACTGCATTGATTTTCAATATTAATATGTTAGTAGGTAAGTTGTAGGGGAAGAACAAAGCAGAATAAAGTAGTTAGATCATTTTATTCAGTAGATGCAGGGTGTTGGGTAATGTTAAATAACTGTATGCTTTCTATGTCAACTAATATTTAATACTGTATAGAACAACAAATTAGAATGTTATATGCTATTGCTGAATATAACGCTGAAGTGAACTGAAGTACATTAGAATCTCAGGGTACAATTAGTTTATTTGTATATCCATAAATATGTACAGAGCTGTAGTTACCCATAAGTAGTGTTTAGTAGGGAATGTCAGAATTAGGCTTTGTAGACGTAGAAGTAGTTGTCGTAGGTTTTTTGCATGGGGTTTTATTGTTAAATAATAGAATTAGTAGGTTAGTTACTCAGATGGTTTCCAGTAATGTGAAAAACCTATGTTCATCCTGGTCCAGAAGAATAGTGGGTAGGCACTGGGTAGGGATGGGATGGCAGTTTTGCTTCTATACAATTGATGATATGCCAACTTATGTTATTCTAAGGTTGTTCAAATAGATTAGACTTCGATTTACATTTCTAATGAAAGTTAAATGTGGATAATAGAATCTTGGAATGTCAAAGGACTCCAGAACATGAAAAAAAGAAAGCTGTTTTTTCATTTGTTTCTCAAATCATCAGCATGCTGTATTTTATTACAAGAAACGCATATAACTAATGACCAGTGGGAGTCAGTGAAGGATAAGAAATGGGTTAGGAAGATTGTGACGGTGGAAGGAACAACAAATAGTGCAGGGGTGGCAATTTTAATTAAGAATCACTTTCAGGGAGATATTATGGATGTGAAAACGGATCAGGAGGGTAGATGGTGTTTGGTCCTTCTCACATCCAAAGGTTATGATAAACCTATAGTATTAATATGTGTATATGCCCCTAATGTTAATCAGCATCATTTCATAGCTTCAATCTATTCTATTTTACAGTCATATAATAATTGCTATATAGTGTTGGGAGGTGACTGGAACTCTTATCAAGATCCTAAATTAGACAAGTTGGGTGATTCTCCAGCATTTAATAAACAGGCAATGGTAGCATTGAAAGAATTGAAAATGGATTTCAAACTCTATGACCCTTTTAAACACATACACTCACAAGGGAAAGCAGAGAATTTTACTTTTTATTCAACCTGCCATAAAATGTGGTCGAGAATTGACTTTTTCTTAATTTCGGAGGTGTTGATCTCAGCTGACCCTAGTGTTTCTAATCAAGTCAGACAACTCTCAGACCATTCAAAGATAACTTTAACCTTAAACAGCAGTAATATGAATACTAAGAGGCTTCGAGGGTATAATTGGTCCTTGAACCCATACTTACTAACCAAGGAGGATATATTAATGGAAGTCAAGGAGATACTTAAACAGTCACTAAATAATATTTCCCAAAATAGACACCCAATAGATATAGAATGGGCTACAACTAAAACGCAGCTAAGAGGACTATTTATCCAAAAAGCTACATATTATAAAAAATTGCAAAAGAAGACTCAATTGGATTTAGAATCTAAAATTCAATTATTGGACCAAGATTTGATGAGGAACTATAATGAACAGACAGAAACTGAGCTATTAAGATGTCAAAAAGAACTATTTTTACTTCATAATAGAAATTTGTCACTTTATGAACAAAGAAATTTAGTTAAATATGCAAATCATATACAACCCCCCTCGAAAGTATTAGCTCGTATTATTAACCAGATGAAATCAACACAATTAATTACTGAAATACACTATAACAATACTACATATACTGACAAGGCAGATCTCATGAAGACCTTTGAAAAAATTTTTAATCAGATTTATGGTGAGAAGCAGACACGCTTGCAAGATAAAGACAGAAAAGATTTTCTACAGAAAATCACTTTCCCTAATATTGATAAGGAATCTCGTAGAGATTTAATCAAACCGATTACAGTTGAGGAGGTGCTCGAGACAATCAAGAAACTAAAGCCTCACAAAGCCCCGGGCCCAGATGGTTTGACCTCGGAATTCTACAAATCTTTTAGTGAGATTCTGAGCAGTGTATTGTCACAGACTTTTAATTCTATCACTCTAAATAGAATTAATGATCCTCATTTTAATGCCTCAAGGACAGTTCTGATATTAAAGGAGAAAGGTGATTCCAAAAATCCTGATAATTACAGGCCTATATCACTTTTGAATATGGACATGAAAATCATGACATCCATTCTGGCGAGTAGACTGAAAAAGGTAATAAACCCAATAATATCAGAGGAACAGACGGGGTTTATGGATGGGAGACAGACCACGGATAATACCTTAACGCTCCATACCTTAATCTCTTATGCGAAATATAAAAACCTGAATTTGTATGCCCTAATTATTGATGCTCAGAAAGCATTTGATAGGGTTAATTTGGTTTATTTATTTGATACATTACCTTATTTTAATATACCGCAGGAGTTTATCTCAACGTTAAGGATACTATATAAAAATGCATACACAAATTTATTTATAAATCATGAATGCTCGAATAGGATAAAAATCAAAAATGGTACCCGACAAGGCTGCCCATTATCTCCCATCTTATTTAATCTTTACTTGGAGCCCTTATTTTTACACCTTAAGCAAAGTGTTTTTTATAATTCTCCTGTACTGTATGGAATAAAGGTTAGGATGGCTGCCTATGCAGATGATTTAAACATATATTGTACCACACCTGTTTCCGATACTGAAAAAAATATTAGCTGCAATAGAAATCTTTGAGAATTTCCAACTACAAGCTAAATTTTAAAAAATCTAAAATATTCCCATTAAAGACACCCACACCTTTTTCAATGCTACCATTGATAGGAAAAGTAATAATGGAAGAAAAGATAAAATATCTGGGGATTGTCTTCTCAACTGAAAATAGAGATTTTTTTTATAAACAATGTAAAGTCAACTACAGATCAAATAACATTGGATCTTGAAAGATGGAGTAGATTGAAGTTACCAATGATGGCAAGAGCAGCTATCATAAGAATGAATGTTCTTCCTAGAATGTTATATATTTTTAGAGCTGCACAACTCAGAATTACCAAAACATTCTTCAAACAGCTTCATGTAAGATTGGGAAGATTTCTTTGGGAACCTAGGAAGACGAGAATATCATATGAAAAACTGATGGCTCCAAAAAATAAGGGGGGGCTGGAATTACCAGATTTCGAAATGTACTATTTAGTGATTCAGGCCAACAGGATTTTAAAGACGTCTTACTTCGATAGTGATAGTAGAAAATGGACACCCAAATGGATGCTCTTAACGTACAAGTATATAAATGAAGTGGGAGTCAATGCTAAAGCAGTACCCTTTCTAAATAATTTGACAATGAGTAAATATAAGTTAATGGAGCACATCAAAAGCTATGTAACGGCAATTCAAACTCTTTTCGCTTCCTTAAATTTACTAAAATATATGATGGTTTTCCAACCGTTTCATAGGAACCCAAATTACCAATTGGTGGTCAATTGATTGATCTAAAGAAATTCCCTTTAATCATGGAGTTAACTGTACTTGATTTATATCCTTTTCTAGGAGTACTAGTACATGATATTCTAAAAGAAATGGAACTTCCTATTTCCTATTTAATTATAGTAAGACAGCTAAAAGACTTGGTTATAAACTATTTTAATAACTTTGAAATGAAAGGGGAGGATTTAACCATTTCTCGTAATCTATGGGAAGCGCTGTTGCAGGATAGGAAATATATAACCGCAGCATATAAATTGATAAAAGAGAGGAAGTATAATAATTATATTCTTTTATCGAGTTACTGGAGAGAGAAATTGATATTGCCAGATGACAATAAGATATTGGAGGCATTTAAGTTAACATTAAAGTCCGTATCCCTTCAGAAATTGGTATTTACGCAGCTGATGATATTTAACAATGCATACTATACTCGTCTTACTTTGCACAAATTTGATGCGAAGAATTCACCCATATGCCCACAATGCTTAGATCAGAGAGCAGATTTGCTTCACATGTTCTGGAGTTGTAAGTGCATTTATAAATTGTGGAATTCATTAAAATTGCAGTTACAAAAAATGGGTTACCAAAATTCAACACTCTCTTGGGAGTTTATGATTCTTCATATTCCCCCGGAGAATCTAGATAAATCAAAAACGATTGTAATTATGAATATTTGCCTATTAATGAAATTATATATAGCCACAAATTGGTTGAACCCAGCCCAGACATCGTGGGAAAATTTCAGATTGTTGGCAATAAAACACATCTTAGCGCATAAACTGTTAATTAGTGACCACAAGAAAAATATCAACAATATAAAAATATGGGAGCAAATTTTTAATATTGTTTTGGCTTAGAGGTTACTATCCACTTTTTCTCGGGACCCAGAGTATGGTCTAAATCAACCTTAGATTACATAGAGAATGTACAGAAAAGACAGATTGTTGGCTTTGATTTGTTAATGTTGGATTTTTTATTATTTTCCTTTTAATTGTTAGTGCTGTACCTTTGATCAATACATGAGGTTGATATATATGTGAAATTAACCAATGGAAGCATCTTGTATATATTGTATATAATGTGTGAATTTGTAATATGGTTGTGAAAAATAATAAAAAATGATTATTGAAAAAAAAAAAGTGCATAACTCACAGGTTGTAGTGTTGGGTGGTAGGAGGAGAGGGCTGTCTGTGTACATGAGGCAATTTCTACATTGCCTCAAGATGCCCAGATTCATCAAATAGACAGGAGAGAACACTGGGAGCTGACCCTTGGACATGCCTGAATAAAAAAACTATTTTCCTCTAGATAAGTGACGAAAGTGAGTAAAAGAGCTGTTTTTCTCTAAGCAGGTGAGAAAAGTAAGTACAAAAACTATTTTCCTCTAGGTAATGAGGAAGATTGAATACTATAGTAGTTAGTAGTTTATATAATGCTTACAGGTTCTGAACAAGTTCTGAACATGAATAAGCACATTTAAGTGCTAAAACTAAGAATCTGTATCTGCACTAGATGAGTTACAGGACAGAAACAAGTGCAAATGCAGGCTTTCAAATCAGAAAGTTAAGAGAGATGGAAGAAATTGCCCAAACGGCCAATAAGTACAATTTCTGGGCCAGAAAGACTCCTTAAGTGGTAGACAAGTTAACTAGTACTTACCACTCCCACTGATAAGCTAGAAGGCTCCCCTCCAACACAGAAAGGCTGGTTGGACAGAGAGGGTGCTGGAGAGGTCCAGATCTCAGCCTAGCTGGGCAAGCTAAAATCTCCAGCACCCTTCTCTGTCCAACCAGTGCTTTGTGTCCCTGCCTAAAGTAGCTGACACACACACACTTAAAGATAAGAGTTTATATAACAACACAGAAGTTTCTTGGGAAGGCTAGCACAGGTTCTCCAGCTGTGCCCCTTTTACCCAGACTATACGGTAGTACACTGCCACCACCCAGCTAATAATTATCAGCTACTCAAAGGCCCTTAAAAGGGTGTCCAATTATTACTGTGCAATATTATTATCCATTTGGTAGTATGACTAAACAGTCTCAAGGCTTATTAGAGTGACTTGGTACAGGATCCCTATATACATGCAATGTACTCTAGAGCTTAACTTATCTCTACACAAACCAGCCACAGTTAAAAGGTTTTAAAATATTTAATAAATAATTAAAACCGCAAGACAATATTTTCTACTACACAGTCAGTGCTAGTCAAGAGTTCAGAGATCACACAGAAATAATTAAAATAATTCAGTAGTACAGTTCTGACACAGAAAAACTTATTCTAAACTTTCTAGTTCTAGCTATCTCTAAAAGAAAACACAAGTCTAAGATAACTTACATGTGAGCAAGAGTCAGTACTGTGAGTTGGATGATCAAGACAGAAATGCTTAATGCCTTCTGATTCTCTCTGTTTAAATTGCTATTGCAATTCTGATAAACATTACATCATCTTTTTACACTTTCCTGGTGTTTCCAGGTTACACATTAACTGCATTTACATTCTTAACATCTCCCTTTTGTTATCTTGCAGCTGGTCAGGAAACAGAGCAATAACAATACATTTGCACGTTTACATCTAGAAATTTAGCTCTTGGTTAAAACAACAGAAAGAATTTCTTCATCTAGACTTTTTGGCACCACTGTCTACTTCAAAGGATCACCACATGCTTTACTTTGGTCAGTAGAGTGCACTGTTGTCACATTTATCTCCAGTTCCACATGTAACAGTATTTCTTTACATTTAAGACAACAAGCCTGTAGTTTACATTTATATTTACAAATAACAGAATTATCTGCACAATTCTATCTGGCTAGGCTGGCAGCCTTCACCCTTCTCTACCAGTCTTCACATACAGAAAGAGTAGTTTATCGCACAACCTGTACTCAGTGCCCAGTCTTCTGTATAAGGAAGATGGAAAGATAGTTTAAGAATTGTATATAAACATTTAAGAGATATAAGAATGCAAAAAGACACTAATTCTTTAGCCAAATATTGTGCTGAATTTGTTACCCATTCCTTTAAGTTTTTTGTTATAGAGTCTTTAGCCATCTCTGAAAGAAGAGGTTGGGGGGGGGGGGCCTGGACACTCCTACTAGAAAAACGTGAATTGATTTGGCAGTTGTGGCTAAATGTGACATCCTGGCCTGGATTAAATGAACAACTATCTGTATCTTGCATATTAAAATTAAAAGCTCATGAAACATGTTTATTTCCATTGTTTGCATCTTTGTAAAAACATTTTTTAATATTTTAAAATATTTTATTTATATATGAAAAGATTTTCTCTTTGCTTTGATCTCATAAAACTTGTCCCTTTGTTATTGTTTGGTGGTTTGTTATTGTATTAAATTATTGTTGGAATTTTTCAACATGTAAAAGTTTTTGAAATTTTAATTTATCTTAAATGAATTCAATTATATATATTTTTTGTATGAGTTATATTTATTTTATAGGTGTCAAAATATGCAGCAAAATGTAGTTTACATTAGATATCACATTATATGAAATAGAGATGCTTTTTGAAAGCTAAGCAGGGTTGGCCTTGGTAAGTACTTGGATGGCAGACCACCTGGGAGCACCAAGTGGTGGGGAGTGTTCCTGGGGGAAGTGATGTCATTGTAGAAAGTGGTCACGAGATTGTTCTATGCTATAAAACTTCCTGTGAAGTATGTAATACAATCTGGTGGAGTTTCAAACTACTGAGATGAAAGCGCTAAGCGTTTATTGGATATGTGTGTATGTGTGTGTGTGTGTGTGTGTGTGTGTGTGTGTGTGTGTGTGTGTGTGTGTATGTGTGTATGTATATATATATATATATATATATATATATATATATATATATATATATTCTTTTTTTAATGACATTAAAGTGCATTTTTAATCTTCACTTTGAATGGGCCTTTGAAAATAAATACACGCATTTTGTGGATTTAATTGAACGGATATATGGAGTAAACTGTTGGGAACCACAATGAACACAGAGTGTGTTTTTATTTTGTTGGTTTATGTGCAGAACAATGGTAGAATGTTAAAATGTGGTGCACGTAAACAGCGCAATTTTAATAATGACACCAGTGGAGTTGCAGTGCCAAGATATCCTTCTGTTATTGCATGTAATGGAAAATTTGATGGACAAACTAAAGGGATTATCTGTTCAGCAAGTTGTTTGTCATGTGTAGCATTTTTATGTAGGTAAAGCATTGAAGTCCTTGAAACAATTTTGAAGGTGTGCATTAGAATAGCGAGCAGCAAAGGGTGCTACTATCTTTTACTTTTGCAGCATAAGAATAAGGGATATGAATAATGACCTGCCTAGGCATTCAAAACAGTGTAACAATTTTAAGAGGTTCATGTTTTTCCTTGTGGAAAAAAGTTCTAGTGATATATCAGCCAATTAACTGTACTATAATTTGTCTATAAAAGGTCTGTTATTAGATTTATTATTGGTTTCATCTATGCTTATATACAAACCTGCAGCACTATAGCAGTTGTAAATGTTGGTTTTCTTCATTTGTTACCTTGATAAATTCACTAGGCCCTAGTCTCTATTCAGGATCAATATGAAGGCATCTCATTAAGTGATGTTTTTCACAAACACAGAGCTGGAAACATTGAGAATAAAGAAATCAAACTCTGCACTACAGGATGAAGCAAATTAGCAACTTAATTCTCTGCAGCAAACTGCTATACCTGATTAAAGCATATACAAACATTTTTAACATTATTTCTTAATTCTCTAAAACAAACACAACATTGCAATTTATAAGTATTTACATTATAAGTAATTAAATGTCTATATATAAAAGGGAATATAACCTATGTAAGCTCTACACTGACACTAAGGTATTATAATAATCAATCTGAAATGTTGTCACTAATGCTGGTCTTTATAAGGTCAAACATTCAGCATATATACCCTGTGATATCTGTAACTAATTCCTACTTCAACATAATGATTTGTATCACTTTCTGGTCCTCCTTACAGGGGTCTCTCCTTGAAAAATGTTTTACCACAGTAGGACCTGCCAGTTTACAAATGCATACATAAGTACTACATTGAGATTACTGCTATACTCATTCTATGAGAAGCAGGAATTTAATAAGAGAAATATTGTTTTTAAAGTACAGTTGAAGTTTTGATACGGCTGTTTTGAATTGGTATATTTTTGCAATTCTTTGCAGGTTTTAAAGATTTTGCTAAAATTACAGCATATTTGTAATTACTGTAATTGCAGCTACTTAATCCTAACAGAGCACTCAATACCCCCTGTTCTGGAGGAACGCTCCTATTTTCAGACATGATTTACCCCTGCACAGAATGTCCTTGTTTTGGTGGTATGACTCTATTTTCTGGCTCCATTTACTCCATCACACAATTTTCTGAAACCCCAATCATCACATGTGATTAAACCATACTACATGACCAACATAACAGTGACACTAACAACTGAAGAAAGCTGACGCAAGTTTTAAATCTCCCTTTTTTCTGAAGTATAAATAAGAGACCAGTTCGTTAAAGTCTACAGCTTTTGCATTGTCTCTAATAATGTGCTCACATTTTTCTATAATTATTGTCACTCTCCATTTTTTATACATGTGTTTCCGATGGGTATACCACATTCTTACTGGAAGTGGGAGTGGTATGTGCTATTTAGTATTCTAATTGTATGCTAATTAGATGTCCAGATTTGTAGCTGGATGGTCATACTTTTTAAGGGCCTTTGTTCTTACTTTCAATGTCTGCAGGTAGAGAGGTATGATCCCAGTAAATAATTAAGGGAATCGTAGGCATATTGAAATGGTCTAAAATCTTGGAAATTAAAGACCGGCATATTAGACTGCCTGCTGAATTTTTACTTGTTTTTTGTCTTTATACAATCATGCTTCTAAGTGAATTTTTCTTGTAAATTTAATTCGGTTTTAGTCAGTTTTAAATATTTTGGAACATTATTATTCACAATTTGAGTTTGTTGTTTTTTTAAATGCTTAAGACTTTAAGCACTTTAATACATTTGAAGTACTAAGGATGGCTATTTACTCTCATTCATTTGATAATCTGCTAAGTCTGCAGTTACAGCTGCTTCTTTTTAAAAATGACTCAAAAGAATTATCTAATTAAATAAGTTGACCAGACTTAATAATTCTAATTCTGAAATGGAGAAACAAGAGTCAAATACAGGGAGGATTGGAAGCAGTTTATTATTAGTTCATAGCCTTAACCTTTATTTTTATTTTTTTTATTGTAACTGGAATAGGACCATGGTGGTAGGACCTCAGAAGCACTGTAGGATGAGATAAAGGGGCAACTGCTCCAAGCACAAGGTGTTAGGGGCTACAGTTGGGAAACAGATCGTTAGTGCAGTACTAATATTAATTTCTGTGCTGACAGATGGTACAGAAAGTAATGCTGTTACAGATTTTGTCATTAGTTCAGTGCTTTGCATGTGGGATAATTTGTAGCAAGAAGATTAGATTTGCAACTTAAAGCTGAGCAGTGAAGAGTGGCACAGACTTGTTCCTTTGGTGAGGAGAGCTAGATTACGGAAAATATATATATATATATATATATTTTTTTTTTGCTTAACTTAAAGTTGAGAGAGAAATAGACCTGCCTATCTTGCTCCTTGGCTGTGGATAATGAGCAACAGATGATGAGGGAATGGAGTTGTATATTTTTTTTTTGTGGGGCGCCAGATCGGAGAATGGCACCGGGAGAAGGATGATCCAGATATGGCTCTGTAGGACCTATACAATTAATGCAAACCCAAATAGATGAAGACACTCACTCTTTGCTCACTTCGTCATGTTGTATCCAGGATGTCATATTTCTGTCCACGGCATGTAGTGATTCTCAAGGGTGTCATGTACTTTCATGGATTTCTCCTTACACTAACATATAATTCTGAATAAAAATTTAAATAATGCATGGCCAGTTTTAAGTAAAATAGTACATTCTACATAATGACAGTTTGCATTAATTCTCTTGCCCTACTGCAAATTACTCATTTAAAAAATATAAAATAAAATCATTTTTATGAATTAAACAATGTGCTTATATATCAGTACTCTACATTATTGGTTAAAGAGCACATTTTAAAATTAAAAAACTTGAAGAAAATAAATATTCAGTCACATTCCTTTGCATCAAAGTTCATAGAATACTTGTGAATTATTGACATCATATTGTCACAAAGATGAAATGAGGACTAAAATTGTTCACTGCCTGTCATAGAGATTATATGGCTTTTGGAAATCAATAATAGATGCTGTCGGTGTGTTGTAAAATAAAAGTGTTTCATTATATAATTATGCCAAGAATTCATTAAATGGTTTACCATAAGCCATACGGCCTGCCCAAAAAAGCCCTGCTTTCACAATACAGTATTTTGTGATTCAGAAACATGGAAACTCATCAAGGTTGCGTAAGAAATGTGAAACACTTACAAGGCACACTCCACCATAACATTTAATTAATGTATTCAGTTTAGCATTTTCATCCTTTCAATATCACAGGACTACATCAGAACTGAAATAAACCTTAATCCCCTCCCATTTTAAATATACCAAGCAAGTCGCACAACAACCACTTGCAACCGATAATAAGCAACTGAATGTGCATTTAAGATTTAAATACCTTATATCAAAGATCTTCAATGATTAACCCAGATATTTTAAAATACAATACTGAATTTTAAACATTGGAACTACAATAGGTTCTATTTTGTGAAACAAACATAAAAACTATGATTCAATAATAGTGCAACATATGCAAGGTGTAAAATTATGTGGAATAACCCATATTGTTATGTAAAGTAATATAGATTAAGCACTGCATGTTTTAATTAAACAAAATGAAAGAATTAAAAATAAATGAGTCAAAAATGCACTCTTATGCACTCTTTCAGCACAAGTATTGTGAAATATTTACTATTGGAGAACTACACTGAAAAGTACCACACTATTTTAAAAGGTAGATCAGCAGTGTACGAATATTTTAAATAAAAAATGGAAAAAGTGAGCTAGAGATGTTTGTGAAAATATGTATAGAATTGCTTATCCGGTCTTCCCTGAATAGACCTGTTTCTTATCCTGTCAGTTTTGATACAACACAACAAAAAGAGAAAGTAATATAGAAAACATCAATTTCAGTGATTTTGAACAGAATTATGAAGGCAATATTTGAAATAACGATCCTTTAGAATCCTCCTCCATGGAGGTCGCAGACAATAGTTGGGGAGAAAGTGGAATCAAGAGTGGGCTTTTGATTACAACATACAGCACCACAGAACATCAAGGAGAGGATACCAAAGGAAAGGGAGAGGAAGAGGGGGAAGAGTGAGGCAGGGACCCAGAGCAGAATGCAGTATAATACAATCCCCCAGAAAGGTTAACAATAATGGCATTGATCACAGCAGGAACAGCTTTTAGATGCATATTTTGACTTGTTTGAAAAGGGATAACTTACATTCCCTGTCCCTGTGGTGGCATAACTAGAACTTTAATTGATTTGAAGGTCTTTACTAGGAAACTAAATTTTACATTTTATTTCAAGGATATAAACAATGATACAGTGGCTTCCTTGGTGAATTGAAAAGAGACAGAATGTGTAGAACCCCCCCTCTATATTATAATTCAAATGTTTAAGAGACATTATGAAAAGGAGATCTATAAGGTATATAAAATATAGAGACTATATGATTATCATGATTTAACAGATAAAATATTCAACCAATTGTTTTCTTTAAGTAATGACAACAGTATCTGGAGGACGAAACCAGCCAAAAGGTGGAAGGGGGGGGTATAGCACTAATAGACACCATTAATCACTTTGGGGAAATTTTTGATTTACTTCAAGATCATAACAAATGTTTAGTTTCTCATAATTGGATAAACATTGTGTATAAATCTATATATTTTTACTTAAATGATGGGGTTGTCCAATGAGTAATTCCACTGGCTATACACAAATTTTGACCTGTAGTCCCTACAATGTTTGGGACTCCCAAAATTCACAAAAACACAAAAGGATCCCCTTTTGGACCCATTGTTTCTGCACAGAGTTCTAAGACAAAACCACTGGGTGTATATATATATATATATATATATATATATATATATATATATATATATATATGGATCTACTTCAAAGGTCAAATGGACAAGACCAGAAGATCGAAGTTTTGAAACTTTGAAAAAAAATAAATAATAAAAGAAAACAAAAAAATGTTTTACATTTTTGCAGAGGGGGGGGCAAGCTCCCCTGCACCCCCACACCACCTGCTAAATAAATGCACCAACTCCTATATCACACTACAGTGAGGAAAGTGGTACATATCCTGCTCCACTCTATAAGGCAACCTCCATTCAAAACAATCAAAGTTTCAAAAGTTTGATCTTCTGGTCCCGGCCATTTGAAGTTTGAAGTTTTGAAACATCGGGCTTCTGAAGTGGATCCATACATATATCTATATAGACACAACACTAAAACCATTTTATGAAAACAACTATCTGCTTATTTATTCATTAAGGATTCATGAGACCTTCGTAGTAATATCAAAAATGACTTATAGCAGCAAAGGTCATACCACATGACAGAGGCCTAGAAATGTTCATTGATGCATTGGTAGTTTGCCTCCCTTACGATTTTGATGGAATGCATACTTTGAAGGTGAATATTATAAACAGATCAAGGGGATATCTATGTAAGCAGATCATGCTCCCATATATGCTAATACGGTTATCTGGAAAAGGAAGCATATATTTGTTTTTAGTTCTTCTTTTGCTCCATTTTTCAATCTATACTTCAGATTCCTTGATGATATATTTATTTTATGGTCAAGTATAGATGAGAAAGTAATAGAATCTATGGAATATATAAATAAGACTACTGATTTTCTTAAATTTACATAACAGCAGAAACATGTTAAGATCAATTTGCATGTCACCATCCAAAATTAAATGAGAATTTTTCATTAAATATTTTTAGGAAACCCATATTTTCCAAATTCATATCTGCATTTTTATACTTGGTACCCACTGTTCCAATGAAAGAGCTTAATTAAACGACAGCTTATTAGGATACCTAGAATGGTTTCTGACTATGAGGAAAGAGATTTCCTTACATCTATGTCTCTGGGATGTGGTTATCCAAGAGATTTATTTAATGCTATTGATGAAGAGATCACCAAAGGTAGAACTCCTAGATTTACTCTATTAGTTTGAAAGGAAGTTACAATATTTATCAAAGATGTACACACCTCCAGGCTGGTCAACCAGTGTGACACACAGGAGATACTCCAGGTGCAGTTAGCTATTGACAAAACACCTATTTATTTATTTATTTATTTATTTTATTTATTTTACATTTGTTGACCGGGCTAGTCTAACTGGATATATGTCCATTTTCAGTAGAGGCCCGAGGAGAAAAGCTCCGAGACAATAACAAGGACAGAAACAAAGAAACATTTATACAAAATAGTACAAGTAATAATTTTTTAGTTTTTTTAACAGCCAAAAAGAAAAAGTTCTAGTTCAGTTTCAGTAAGCAAAAAAATATACAGAAAGTCATAATGGGGAGATACAAAAAAAGAGAGCAAGAAGTATTTAAACTTGCCATATAAAGAAGGTAGAGGAGTTTCAGTAAAAGAAATCAAGTTTGAGAGTTAGAGTTAGAAAGAGGAGAAAATAAGTATCAGTCAGGCTGAGAGCAGGGGCAAAGCCATTTGGTTTTCATGAAGTTTTCAGCTGATTCTTGAAAAGGTTGGTGGAAGTAAGGGATGTGATCTCAGTTGGAAGTTTGTTCCAGGAATTGCCAACTGCATTTGAGAATAGGCAGTCTCCAGCTTTGTTAAAGGATTTGGTAGTGGCTACTTGTAGTTTTTTAGCTGATCTTAGGGTAGGAAGGTTTTTATAAGAATTTACTAGGTTACATAGTATGGGAGTGTTTGAAGGATGATGTAAAATCTTGTGAATAAAAATAAGTTGCTGGTAAACTAGTTGGTTTTGTACTTCCAGCCATCCGAGATGTCTAAGGTTAAGGCAGTGGTGAGTACGGAAGGGGGTACCAGTGGCAAATTTAGCTATGTTGTTGTAGGTGGTTGCTAGCTTATTTAGATTAGTTCTGGATAGGTTGGTATATATAGGTGAGGCATAGAGTAGGGTGGAAATAAGGTGGGTTTGGGAAATAGAGATCTTTGCTGATTCTGTAAGGAATGGTCTGATTCTGTAGAGGAATCCCAGTTTTCTATTTACTGATTTAATAGTAGCGTTAATATGTGAGTCGAAGGTAAGATGGTTATCTATTAATACACCGAGGAGTTTGGTGGTGGTTTCAGGTGCTATTTCTGTGCCATTTTTGATTTTTACTGAGATTGATAGAGGGGATTTCTGTGTGGGAGTAAATAGAAGTAATTTAGTTTTTTTAGGGTTCAGGAGGAGACAACGTTGATGGAACCAGTTTTCCACTAAAGTAAAGACAGTTTGTGTGTTAGCCTGTAATTCAGCAGGGGATGATGCGGCACATACCAGAGTTGAATCGTCAGCATATTGTATGCATGTAGTTTGTGGAAGGGAAGTTTTTAGATCATTAATGAAAATTGTGAAAAGGAGAGGTCCAAGAATAGATCCTTGAGGGACTCCAAGGGTGATAGGGAGCTGAGAAGATAGATTGTTTTCCCAGAGGACTGCTTGTTTCCTGTTTTCAAGGTAGGATTGGAACCATTTTACTAGTTGCTGATCAAGGGAAAGTGATTCAAGTATATTTAATAGTATTTGGTGGTTAACCATATCAAAGGCCTTTGAGAGATCTATAAAAAGAGCAGAAGATAGTAGGTTAGTATTCTTGTTTTTATTAATGCTATCTGTAAAGGATAGAAGAGCTGTTGTGGTACTGTGGTGAGGCCTGAAACCATGTTGGCAGTCAACTAGAAGGTTGTTTTGTAGGAGATACTGAAGTAATTGCCGATGGATGCATCGCTCCATAATCTTTGCAATGGGGAGAGAAGGGCTATTGGGAAAGTTAGATAATTCATTTGAGGTACCTCCCTTATGCAGAGGGATGATATGGGAGATTTTCCAGATAGATGGGACATAAGATTCAGAGATGGTTCTGTTTATTAGGATAGAAATAGGGTAGGCAAGTGCACCAGCTGCGACTTGCAGGAATTCAGCTGGTAGCAGGTCAGCTGATGGTGTACATGGTTTTAGTTTAAGAAGCAAGGAGTGTATCAAAGATGTTGGTACAGGTTGAAGGTTAAAAGGCTGGGGTAATTTGGTTGGTGAGGGAAATGTAGTGGTGGAGGAAGGTGGTAAGGTGGTTGCTAGTGCTTGGACTGTTTCAGAGAAATAATTATTAAAGGTGTTGGCTATGTGGCTGGGGAGGTTTGGGTTAGGTTTGAGGGGTAGGTGTTTTGGACTGTCCTGGGTGGAGTAATTTGTTGATACCTGACCAAAACTTTTGCGGATTATTTTGTTGGTTTTGTTGGAATTTGAGGTAGAAGTTTTTTTTTGTCAAGGATTATGGATTTTTTGTGGAATTACGAATTTGTCTAAAGTTTAGGTGATCTATTGGGTTTCTAGTTTTTCTCCATTTCGACCAGAATTTGTTCCTTAGTTGTATGTTTAGCCTTGTGTCCTTAGATAGCCAGGGGGCTGGTTTATTTTTTGTTCTGACAGTACAGGTGGGAGCATGTTGCTCAAGGATCTGCAAGAATGTTTCGTTAAAGTGTGAAATGGCTTTGTCAAGAGGTAGGTATTTTAGGGGTGACCAGTTGCAAGCTTTAAGCTCAGCTTGAAAATTACTTGGGTTGAATTTTTTTTTGTTTCTGGTCGTTCTAAAAGCTATTGGATTATGAATGTTAGTCTTTTGCCTAGTGATGTAGGTAAGAGAATGGTCACTAATGTTGTCAGGAGTATACCTGTTTGATAAAGATGGGGTCCTTATTTACTAGAATCCAATCTAAGGTAGTTTGTTTTTTGTTAGGTTTGTGGATCCTGGTTGGGAAGGTAATGGTTTGGTGGAAGCCAAAGAGGTTTATATGTGTAGTGGGAGTGGGAGATGTACAGCTATTCCAATCAATATTAAAGTCACCAAGGAGTATGGTTTCTTGTGGCAGGGATATTGAAAGCCAGTTTAGGGTATTTTCGAGAGTACTAATATTGTTCCCAGGGGGGATGTAAGAGCAGATAATGTATATAGATTTTTTTGCATTAATTTGGAGCTTTGAGGTTAAGATTTCAGAGTTATTAGGAGGAGGAGGTTGCATCTCTAATGATGTAATGTTCAGTTCAGATTTGAACAATATTGCTACTCCACCTCCCTCTTATTTATCTGGTCTAGTCTGAGAATGTTATAGCCTGGTGGGACAATGTCATTATCTTTTGTTGTAGGTTTAAGCCATGTTTCAGTAAGGCATAAGATGTCAAAGGAATAGATGTCTAATAGGGCATGTAGTTGGGTTATTTTGTTATTAACACTTCTTATATTGAGTTGACCTATAAGTAGAGAGTACGGGCTTTTTAGGACATTTAGGGGAGTGGAAGTAGGGGCTAATAGAGTATTTGGGATGGTGAGATTAGGACCAGGGTTTGGGTGAATGTCACCGTGAAGAAGTAAGCAGATTTGAGGGTTAAGTGATAGTTTAAACAATTTATAAAGAGAGAGCTGTCCTTTTTTTATTTGTAGGTATTTAATATGGGTTAGTCTATGAAACTGTGGTAGAATGAAGGATGAATAGGATGTTATGTTACAGTGTGTAAGAGAGGTGCTAGTAGAGAAAGGGTGAGTCTGTCTTGGGAGATGATAAAATGTAGCAAAGGATGAGAATTCATAGGAAGTAAGGCAATGAGTTGTAAGTAATAAGGTGAGCCCAATGGATAAGAAAAGAATGTTGGGGAAAAAGGTTGATGATGATTATACATAGTTAGAGGTGTAGGAGGTTTGGCTAAAAATAAAGAAAAAGACAATTTAAAGTGTAGTCATGATATGTGGAGTGCTTAGGGAAAATAGGTAAGAGTGGGTGTGGAAGGTAAGGCTAAGTAAATGGTGAACAGGTGTGTTAATTGTTATGAAGTTTGCGAAGAGAGGTAATTGGTAGATTAGGGCTGAGGGTGTGGTTAGGGAAGTATAAGGTTGAGTGCACTGGGGGTGGGTGGGATTTGGGGGTAGGGTAGGGGAGCGGAGTGAGCCATATTCTACCATAGCTAGCTACAGACCCTCAATCATGATTCAGGAGCCCCACTCCACCTATATGGACTTACTTGAATCCATCAAGATTCAACCCTCTACCCTGATCCTAGGTGACTAACTACTCAACCATAGAGTGGAATACCTATTCTAGCTCAAACATGAAGGCTCAGAGATTCCTCGACTTTATCAATGCCAATGCATTGGAATAGCTGGTTGACACACCCCCACAAGAGGTGAAAATATCCTGTACCTGGTACTAACCAACATGTGTCGCCACTGTAGCACCCCTATAGTGTCATCCTCCTTGGTAAGATCCGACCATAAATCAATCACTTTAGAAGTCACCATCTCCCCTGCCCCCCCCTTGCCAGAGTCGAACAAAAAACTTTTGCAAAGCTGACTACAACCTCCTGAGAACCGATATAAGCAGCTTCACAGCCACCATCCCTTCAGTCGAATCAAGCTTTAATGTCCAAACCTACACCAAAATACTATATAAGCACCTATATAGCTGCAGGCACTCAGCAATACCTGACAGGACCAAATCATCTTCCTCAAGGAAGAGTAAACCTGTCTGGTGGACAGCAGCAATAAACAGACTCTATAATAAAAGGAAAAAATTGCTGTCCAGGTGCTTGCAGGTGCCAAGTTGGAAGTGATCTCTCCTTTGCTTGAACAAGCAAATAAGGTCACTGGTAAAACCTTCTAAGGCTAACTTTTGAGTCTAAATTGGCCACAACCTCTAAGGACAATCGCAAGGCCTTCTTCACGTACATCCACAACCTCAAAGGCAACTCCTAAATCTGCTCTGGAGGGCAGCCACTGTCATCCCTCTGCACAAAGGTGGAGTGGCCACCGACCCAGGCAGTTATAGGCACATCAGCCTAACTAGCCTGATCTGCAAGGCCATGGAATGCATTATCATGGACCTTATAAACAAGGACAATGACAACCTCCAAACTCTTGATCCCATACAGTTTGGTTTTGTCAAAGGGAGATCATGCCTGTTAAACTTGGTCACCTTCTTTGAAACAGTCACCAAAGCCATGGAAGAGGGCAAGACACTGCACACCACCTAGCTTGACCTAGCCAAAGCCTTCCACACTATCCACCATGTGGGGATAATAGATAAACTCTCCCAGCTAGGCATCAACCCATATGTTACCAGATGGGTAGCTAACTGGCTCACTGATAGAACTCACTCAGTCAAAATAGGGGAAAGTCAGAAGCCACCTCTAGTAGTAGACCTGTAACAAGATGCTTACACCAAGGATCAGTTTTGGAGCCTGTACTGTTTGGGATATACTTCTCTGAGGTACAAGCCAAAATCAGTGGTCTGTGGTTAACCAAGTTTGCTGATGACTGCAAGCTGGGCACTGTCGTAAATTCCCCTAGTGATGTGAACATCCTCCAAGAAAAGCCTTCCACACTATCCGCCACGTGGGCATAATAGATAAACTCTCCCAGCTAGGCATCAACCTATATGTTACCAGATGGGTAGTTAACTGGCTCACTGATAGAACTCACTCAGTCAAAATAGGGGAAAGTCAGAAGCCACCTCTAGTAGTAGACCCGTAACAAGATGCTTACACCAAGGATCAGTTTTGGGGCCTGTACTCTTTGGGATACACTTCTCTGAGGTACAAGCCAAAATCAGTGGTCTGTGGTTAACCAAGTTTGCTGATGAGTGCAAGCTGGGCACTGTTGTAAATTCCCCTAGTGATGTGAACATCATCCAAGACGGCCTTAACCAAACTAATGACTGGTGCCAGAAGCATGGTCTCAAACTGAATGCAAAGATATGCATCATTATCCCCTTTGGGGAAAATGGTGTCCCCCACTAATTATCACATTAATAACAACTTACTAAGCATGCAGTCAGTAGTGAGGGACTTGGACACCCAGGTTAATAGCAACCTGACTTTTGACCACCATGTTGCCTCCATTGTACTTAAGGCTTTCTACATGGCCCACCTCATAAGTAAGGGTATTTCATCCAGGAACAAGGAGGTTATAACATCCCTGTATTCCTCCCTTATCAGACCCATTATTGAGTAAAATGCCCCCTTTGGCATTTACCTTGCCAAGCACATCCAGCAGTTGGAGAGATCACAGAGGTTCCTGACCAGGAAAATCCAGAGTCTCAAACACCTATCCATTACATATAGGCTAAAAGCCCTGTCCCTCTACTCAGTCTCTTACAGACTGGTCAGAGGTGACCTGTGTATGGCATACAAGGCTGTCTCAGACTCAGCCTTGATGGAGTTGCTGCATTTCCATAAGTAAAACTCCACTCATTCAACCTGTACACAAGGTCTCAACCTGGTCTGTGACATTAATAGACCTTGTTGGTGGGATAGATTTGCGTCCCAATGACTCCCCCATCTGTGGAATAGACTTCCTCACCATGTCAAGCAGAGTACCTCGCTAGCCCTCTTTCAGAGGAACCTAGATGACTGGATGGGAAACAGAAAATATACCCCTGGGATCCCACCTATGTTCCTGCTTGACAGGCAAAAAAGGTGCTGACTTTGTGGGAACATGGGTGAAATTCTTGGCTAGGCTTATAAGGGCCTCTAGGCCAATAGCCTAGTATTGTCCTATGAACCTATGTCTCTGAACTGCAGTTCGTACAGTGATTTGCAGATCACTGCTGACCTGTATGAGTGCATTTACTATAGTGATGTGAAGGTCACTGCTGACCTGTATGTCATGGTAGCCACTCATAGAGGTATTAACATCCCCCACACAGTCACTCTCATTCATACACAAGTACAAATTCAAACACACATACTTATACACCAGAGTCCACATACTTGTCCCTGACTTCTGTCGTTCCCCAGTCCTAAATCACCACGATAGTTGGACTGTCATTACTGCATGCTTGCTATGCCTGGTGGCTATTGTGCACCCCCCCCCAATCTCTGTAATACTTTAAGTGCCATTATACCATAATTGTAGAATTCCTGGTGTCTACTGTTCTGATCTGCATTCTGATGTCAGTGCCATTAATGGTAGAGTAATCCCTGCTGTCTAATGTTTCCCCCTCACTCCCTGATCCCTGAACTGATGTTGGTGCAGTTATGGCATTCAACCGCAGAATAATCCATGGTGTCTAGTGGCTTACTACCCCCCCCCCCCCATTCCCTGTATATGGTCATGTTAGGAAGATGAACACAGTCTTTTAGTCAAATTTATCACCATGACATGGTGGAGTGCTGATCGACACAGGCTGTAGAAGCCTTCCTGGAGACAATTTTGGGGGAGAGAAGATATGGATAATTAGCATACACCTCACCTCCTGACTGCCTTGTTAGCATTCAGCCTGGCCGTGGACCTGGCTCTATGTGGTGCTACCTTTTTTGCTGTGGAGTACCATGTTCAGGCTGTTGCTGAATACAAAGTACATGTACCGGTTATCCACAAATTCCTCTTATGTCCTGCAATTTAATAAACATCAGTGTGTCAGTAAGATGACTGAGACACCTGTCTGTCAGAATTAACTGTGTGTGTGTGTGTGTTTGTGTGTGCACACGTGGACGTTTGTGTGTGTGTTTTGGCAAGGCTACATTCTCCATCACTTTTCTGCATGCATTTGGTAAAGAAACTCTGTTGTACCTCTTGCAATATATGTATGGGCATTTTAATTCTTGTCTCTTATGTCAGTGGCCAAATGTTGTGCAGTTAGAAAATTAAGATTAATTAAAACTAATTTAAAATTATGTTCTTGGTTTTGAAGTTTCTGAATGGTTGGGGACAGACTGTCCCTGTATAAAACAATATTTTAAGTAAATTACAATGTTTCTGTTACCAAGCAGAATATTTAATATATATCAGATCATTATAAATCAAGTTTTTTTTTCTTGAAGTGCCCAGGTAATCCTCCATTACTTTAATAAAACCACCTGCGCACTAGTAAATGACAGAGGAATGTCCTCTAGCCTGCATTATCCTAACTGGGCTATACTGTCAAAACAGACTAGACGACTGTCACTGTTGAAGCGACACGCTGACTCCATGTGCAAAAATGGGAAAAGGGTTTGTGAATGGATGGAATAACAATTTAGTGCAGCACGTGCTACAATCTATTATGTCCCACTGCATATTATGGCTGGATAAGAAAATAAAACTTCTTAGAAAGGAAACTAGCTTCCAAAAACACCATGTCTGTAATCTGCAAAAAGGCTGAGAGAGTTTATAAATTTCTCTGCAAAGATCAATAACGCTCTCAACCTTCAGATTCTTTTATTGATGACAGTTGTTTTCACTGTAGAGATTAGAGAGGCTTATCTTTTAATCACTGGTGCAATTAAGTAACATGACAGCTACACACTGTGATCTGTATTCAGGTAGTTTCAGTCAAAGAACAAAATGTTACAGAAATAAATACATTAATCATTTAAAAACAGCTCTTTCTGAGTGCTTGGCACACTAAGGAAAAAAAACTAACATAAGATTGCAAGCCTTTCAACATTAAATTAATATAACTCATGAAATGAGCAGAAAGACTTCAGACACTTACTTGCAAGAACAAGATAGGATAGCAGCAACATTTTTACTCATTGCAATTAAATAGCTTTAACATGTGCATGTGTGATTTGTTCATAATATGTACAATATATACATACAGAGAGAGAGAGTAACATGTTGAGTATTGGGCTTTAAATGTATGCACTACAGTAATAAAGGATGAACATATTTTCACATCAATTAACCAGATCATAAGCTCTTACTTGCCAGTTACTATCATATCAAATGGAGGAATGAATTTTGGATGTTAGTTCCTCTGAAGGAACATTTCCAACTCAAAGAAAACCTGGAGGAGTGGAATGAGAGATCCCCATCTAGATATGCAGTATAAACTGTGGAGAATAAGTTGTGGAAATGGCTGTTTTTCAGAGATATACACTGGGCATGGGAGAGGCCTGCAGCTTTGGACTTTTAGTGTGGTCAAAAATTCAGTTTTTATCCTGGAAGAACTGAGTGGAGGGAGTACTGTCAGGAACATACTTGTATATATATGTTTGCTTTATCTGGTAACTAAAAATCCTGCAGACTAACAGGTAAAAAAAATGTTGTCATTGTGGACTAATAATCTAGTTTGTGGATCACTGAATAAACCTTTGGCTTTATGTATGACCTCCCCTCCAGTTTCGTTGTACTGGTGTGTGTGTGTTTACATATATATATGTGTGTGTGTGCGTATGTGTATATCTACTTTATTTCGTTGGATCTCATTTCACTGAATTTCATTTCACCCTGACAACTTTGCTAAAAACTCACATTACTGAAAACTCATTTCACTGAATCTCATTTAACTGAACTGCAGTTAGTATATATGGCACTGTGTAGAGTACTGTAAGGCAAGTAAAAGGTATATGATATGCCCTTTTACCCACTGTAGTGTGATCCTGGAGTTAGTATATATATATATAGTTGGGGGGGGGGGGGGCGTTTCAGTACATATTGCTTCTGGAGACAATTAGTCATTGGTGTTGTAACTATGCATGTCTATTATTTAAAATGTACTGTTTTGATGTTTTTGGTAAAATAGAATAGCAAACAAACAAGGTGGGGGCTATGCCCCATGCCCCTCAATGTGGGGGTCTGTGCCCCCACACCCCCCGTAACTACTCATACCCAACACAAATTTTGAACATCGAAACTCTGTAATGCTCTGGATCCAGGAGCAAGCATTACCATGGGTCCAGAAGCGGGTCAAGGTAGGACAGCTGGGAATGTCAGTGTTCGACATTCCACGATTCGAGATGTAGGACATTGTGCAGGTGAATTTCACCACCTGTAAGATGGCATACTTATAGAAAACTTATATATATATATATATATATATATATATATATATATATATATGGGTCTACTTTGAAACATCTAAAACCCATAACATCTAATTTCATAACACTGAGACCAGAACATCTAAAACCCAAAACATCGAATTTCATAACATCTAACACTACAAATCACAAGAAAATAACATCCCCTCCACATATAATGATGCCAAACACATTTTTTACTACGTTTCTGCAGGTGGGCAAGCCCCCCTGCACACACCCCTGTAAATTAAATATACCAACTCCAAGATCGCACTACTGTGGGAAAAAGTTAATTTCCTAACCCCACTGTATCAAGCCCCCCTGCAGAAACGTAGTAAAAAGTGTGTTGGTAGTTTGGTGTCATTATATGTTGTTATATGCAGAGGGGATGTTATTTTCTTGGGATTTGTACTGTTAGATGTTATGAAATTCGATGTTATGGGTTTTAGATGTTTTGGGTTTTAGTTGTTCTAGTCTCAATGTTATGAAATTAGATGTTATGTGTTTTAGTTGCTTGGAAGGGGACCCTTATATATATATATATATATATATATATATATATATATATATACACACACACACACACACACACACATATACATCCATATATAGATTTGTTATAAAAATGTTGAAATACAAAATCTTGAATATTAAAATCTTGATACCATAATATCAAAAGACCAAAACACTGAAGCCCACAATATAGAATTCCCTGACTTGCCCCCCCCCACACACACACACCATTTTGATGCAGTCTTTCCAGTGTCCCCACTGGCAGAAAGTTTTGATAAACAACATTTTTGACACTTATCTTGAGGTTTTCTGTTTTAACATTTTCATAGTAAAGCATATATCTGCATACATATATATATATATATATATATATATATATATATAATTTATATATATATATATATATATATATATATATATATATATATATATATATAGATATATATATATTACACATTGCTTTTGGTCACAGAATCCCTGTCCACAAGAGGCAAAGATCTGTAATATTTTGTTTTTTATTTCTTCCTTTAGCCAGAAAATTTCAGTTGTTCCAGAGTATCTATGCTGTTATATGCTTTTACTACCATATCATACTTATATAGGTTCATAGGTTCATACTAGGCTATCTGCCCTAGGGCATTTATAAGCCTAGCCAGAGTGTGTTTGGCTTTCGCCACCCATTTTAAATTAATTTTGCTATGCCCTTTTTCGAGGTTAGTATACTGTGCCTCTGTCTAACAGTGACACAGAAGTGATACCCGGGGTAAACCTATGATATCCCATCCACTCATCAAGATTCCTCTTGAAGAGAGTCAATGAGGGACTCTGCCTAACCTGGACTGGGATTTTATTCCAGAGTGAAGGGAGCCTCCGGGTTATGAATCTGTCCCTCCAGCATGTCCTATTTATTTCAGTGCTGAGGTTCAAGTCTCTCGAGCGCGTAGCTTGATGGGATTTGGATTTTCTGAAGTGCAGCATGTCCATTAATTCCGGGTTGGACATGGCTTTATATGTCAGGCACAGATCACCTCTGTGCAGGCGGTATGCCACTGAGTGGAGCTGGAGTTTCTTTAACCGGGCAGCATATGGCATCTGTTTGAGCCCTTTGATTCTCTTGGTGAGGTATTTTTGGGGTCTTTCCAGTTGCTGCAGGTGTCTGGTAAGGTACATCCCAAAAGGGGCATTGTACTCAATTATGGGCCTGATGAGGGATGAGTAAAGAGGCACAATGACATCCCCTGATCTAGATGTGAATCCCTTCATGATTAGGTGGGCTATATAAAATGTTTTTCTAACCACTTTGGCCACGTGGTTGTCAAATGAGAGATTGCTATCAACTTGGGTCCCCAGGTCCCTAATTACTTCTTCTGTACTTAATGGATTACCACCTATGTGGTAATTTGTGGGCACTTTGTTTTTGCCAAAGGGGATGACTATACACTTTCTGGCGTTTAGCTTGAGGCCATGGCTCTGGCACCAGTTGTCTGTTTCTATGAGGCCCTTTTGGAGGATGCTTGTGTCAGCTGGAGAGTCGATTATGGTGCCCAGTTTGCAGATATCTGCGAACTTGGTCAGCCACAGTCCTTCCGTGTTGGCCTGTACCTCCGAGAAATATATACTGAACAGGAGAGGTCCCAGGGCTGAGCCTTGTGGGATGCCACTTGTAACTGGTTTGGAGTCTGACATGGCTCCAGCAATTCTAACCATGTGGGTTCTGTCCTTGAGCCAGTTTGCAACCCATCTAGTGACATAGGGGTTTATATTTAAGCTGGTGAGCTCATCTATAATACCTGAGTGAGGTATTATCGAAGGCTTTTGTGAGGTCCAGTTGGACTGTGTGAACCACCTTCCCCTTGTCAATGGCCTTGGTGACTGTTTCAAAGAAAGCGACCAGGTTTAAGAGGCAGGATCTGACCTTAACAAAGCTGAACTGGGTAGGATCCAGTGTCTGTAGGTCCCCAATATCTTTATTTATGAGGTCCATGATGATCCTTTCCATAGCTTTGCAGACCAAGCTAGTCAGGCTTATGGGGCAATAGTTTCCAGGATCCGTTGAGGCACCACCTTTGTAGAGAGGGACCACTGTTGCTGTACGCCACTCTTTGGGTACATATCCTGTAGTAAGGCTGAGATTGAACAGTAGTTTTAGGTTTGGGTTTAGCTCTTCTTGGAGTTCATGTAGGACGCAGCCCGGGACATTGTCTGGTCCCATTGATGCTGTGTTTTTTGCTTTGGAGAGGGCGGCTCTTACCTGAGCATCTGAGATGTCAGGGGGGAGCACTCTGCTGGGATAGATATTTGCCCTTTTGGTGGGGAGGGGGGGAGAAGTTTGCGCTGAACCTGTCAGCTAGGATGTTGGCAATGTCTGTGGGTTTGGTGTATTTTTTGTCATTTTGGACTAATTCTGAGCATATCTGGGAATTCCCACCCAGGTTCCTAACATAACTAAAGAAAGCCTTGTGATTATCCTTAGTGTCCTGTGCAATTTTTCTCTCGAAGCTGGCCTTAGACGATTTTATGAGTGCCCATAGTTTTTTGCTAATACTGATCAGAGATGCCTTCCCTTTTTGGGATTTTGCTCTATCATGTAGTAGCTTCCTCATTCTATTGTATAGTTTGTTTAAGGCTGGGGTCCACCTTTGGAGGATTGGATCTTGGTTTTATTTGGGATTGCATGATCCGTGCATTCCTGAAGGTGTTCATAGAATGTGTTTATAAAGGATTCTGTGGTCTGGGCCGTATTTTCCACAGGCCCGGGGGCTTTGAAGGATTCCACCTCAGTTTTGAGGAGTGTGAAATTTGATTTAGAAAAGTTTTTCACTGTGGTTTTCTGGGCAGGGGGTGGGGTCAGGATGTGAATATCCAGTGAGATTAGTTTATGGTCTGATCTTACCAGTGAGGGATACACTTCTCGTTTGGAGCAGGTTTAGACTTCTGGCGTTGAGTAGCATTACTCTTAGTTTCTTATCCCTTGTGATACCTATGGAGGTGGGCTTATCTTTTGAGCCTTGCCTAAAAAAGGTACTATCGGGGTAGCAAGAGCCTTTGCCAATATCCGAAAGCCCAGGGGTGACAGGTGCAAGCCGTCCCTAGCGAAGCATCATGCATGCTGGTGATGATCAGGTCCAGTATGTTTTCCCCTCTTGTGGGAGTGGTAACAAGTTGTTCCATAGCATTTGAGTTTATAAATTCTAGGAACCTTTGGGCTAGGGTGTTGGAGCTAGAGTAATGCTCCCAGTCTATGTTTGGGTAGTTGAAGTCGCCCAATATAATGGTGTTTGGAGAGACCTTCATATTTTCCAGTGTTCTCAGGAAGGCTGCGTGGGGTTCCTGGGTTTGGGAGGGTGGTCTGTAGCAGGCTATAAACTGGAAGGCAGTTTTACCCACTGTTAGTTGCACATGGATAGTCTCTGATGCTTCGTGCTGTGCCACCAACCTGGAGGTGTGGGTATCTTTGACGAATATTGATACTCCCCCTCCTTTATTGGTTCGGTCCAATTTGTGGGGCCGAAAAGCATGGTATGAGGTATAACCTGGTAGTGCTGGGGTGCTCTCGGGAGCCTTGAACCAGGTTTCTGTTACTGCACAGATATCAATGTTCTCCATGCTAAGGAGAGTTTTGAGTGCGTGCATCTTGAGGTTTAGACTTTTGGCGTTGAGTAGCATTACTCTTAGTTTCTTATCCCTTGTGATACCTATGGAGGTGGGTTTGTCTTTTGAGCCTTGCCTAAAAAAGGCACTACGGGGGTAGCAAGAGCCTTTGCCAATATCCAAAAGCCCAGGGGTGACAGATGCAAGCAGTCCCTAGCGAAGCATCATGGCTTGTCGAGCATGTCATCCCAGGCTGACAGGCATTGGATCCCCTTTGAATGACACCAATACTTAATCCAATTGTTGAAATTGATCATCTTGTCTTCATATTGTGGCATCATTCTTGGTGAGGGTAAGATGCTACTCAAGGTCAGGGTCATACCGGCCTGGGCTACATGCTCAGAGAGCTCCTCTATGTCTCTTTTCATGTAGTCCAGGGAGGTACATCTCAGGTCATTCACACCAGCATGGACAATGACTGAGTCATATTTGTACTTGCCTTGGAGTGACCTGAGTGCTTGTGTTATGTGGCGGATCCTAGCGCCCGACAGGCAGCTCACCATGACGTTCTCCTTGTTCAGCCTGGTGAGCGGGACGTCAGTGTGCCTGACGATAGAGTCACCTATTAGAAGTGTATCAGGTGTGTTGTTTAGCCTTAAGGGCTGTGACTGTTCGGCACACTGGCTTTGTGAGCTATGTGTTGCACGTGTTTTGTTTTGGGGTAGCGGTTGCTTGGGTGTCTGCTTTGGAGGTCTCTGCTGCTTAGGCAGATTTTTATTTAGAGCCTCCGAGTATGTTTTTGTGTGTTTATGTGTTTGGTTTTCTGTCGTGGTAGGTCTATGTGAGACTGGAATTGTAGTGAGTGTGGTTTCCTTATCCTCCTGACTGGTTATGCCAGTACTGATTTGAGAGAGCTTAGCCTCCAGTTTGGATATATGGTTGCATCTCTCACATGTGTTGGAATTTGTTGGGAGGAGGAGAGGGTTGTCTGTGTACATGAGGCAGTCGTAACATTGCCTCAAGATTCCCAGATTCACCAGCTGGACCAGAGAGGAGATTGACAACTGACCTTTGGACATTCTAGACTAGTATTGGAAATTCCTTTATAATTGCAAAAAAGGGCCAATGGGGAACAAGGTACTCAAGGGGAGTTTGTGAGGGTGTAGTGCTTTTAATTTTTTAGTGCTGACTTAGTGAGCAAGTGCCAGGTAACTTAAATGCAATGTGTTACATGTAACTTAAATGCAAACATGACAAATAGTAACTTTCTTTCAAGTGAAACAAGGAAATAAGTACAATAAGCAATGCAGATATCACTAGGGATCCACAGAAGCACTGAAAAGCTGCGTTTTAGGTGGAATTAGCATTTCAGGGAAATAACAAGCATACAAACAAAGCTAGATTCAGCAGGCCTGGATCTAGTCTATGCTACAGCAAACAAGGTGTACCAATTTCAGTAAGAAACAGTCCAAATATGCAGGCACTATAAGCCTTTAACCAGAAATTCCCAGCTCAGAAGGGCAGAGTCCAGCCTCTTCTCCCACAAGAGTGCAGACCATGAACCTTCTTAATGTAAAATAACTGGCCTGAAGCCCAAGTGCTTAAACCAGAACTAATACACTTTTAGAATAACAGACACTGAGCCCTTAATCAGCAGTTCCCAACTTAGAAGGATGTAAGCTACCTGTCCTGCCACCACAGTGCATGCCACAAACCTTTCTAACGTAAAACAACTGGTCTGAAACCCAAGTGCTTAATCCAAAAGACTTAGAATGATAGCTGCACTTTAATCAAGTTACTACCAAGCAGTAATAAATACAATTGAATACTTTAAAGAATGCCTGGATTAGTGCTCAAGTTATACAAACAAGGCTAGATTCAGCAGGCCTGGATCTAGTCTATGCTACAGCAAACAAGGTGTACCAATTTCAGTAAGAAGCAGTTCAAATAAGCAGGCACTATAAGCCTTTAACCAGAAATCCCAGCTCAGAAGGGCTGAGCCCAGCCTCTCCTCCCACAAGAGTGCAGACCACGAACTCTCTTAATGTAAAATAACTGGCCTGAAGCCCAAGTGCTTAAACAAGAATTAATACACTTTTAGAATAACAGACACTGAGCCATCAGTCAGCAGTTCCCAACTTAGAAGGATGTAAGCTACCTGTTCTGCCACTACAGTGCAGACCACAAACCTTCTTAATGTAAAACAACTGGTCTGAAGCCCAAGTGCTTAAACTAAAAGGCTTAGAGTGAGTTACACCAACCAGTAATAAATACAATTGAGTACTTTTAAGATGACACAAAAGCAAAATAGAGTAGGAAGAAACACAAATACAGTAAAAGCAGATACATTTTTTTTCTTTTTAAGTGGAAAGAGAGAAAGGAGTAGCAGAAACTAAGCTGATTGGCCTTCTCAAATGTTATCCCTGTACTGGGTAGAATGAGGTAATGACACTAGACTGGGAGGAGGGTCCCAGATCAAATTTACACTAGGGGCGGGCAACTGCAAAGCCACCAACTACAAAAACACTATACCGGGTGGGAAACAAACTGCAGAAATGTTTCTCACAGCTGAAAAGAAGCAGTGAGCCTTTAAATGAAAGTTTTAAACAGCTAAAGGAGCCTCTAGAAAAAAGAGTTTAACTGCAACAAGTTATCAGAAACAAACAATCCAAAAGATGCTTAATAAAAGTGGACAATTTCAAGTTAATACCTCACACACAGTGAAACTAGCTAGAAAAATACACAGTACACAAAGTGCTATAAATAACAAAGAAATAAAGAACAAAATAAACAAAAAACAGGATACTTAATGTTATATATTATAGCTCTGAGTTTCCTCAGTGTCCTTCCTTCGATCAGCTCAGTGTGAAATATGTGCAACCATCAGATTTTTATAGTAATAAATAGAAGATGCAATAAATCAAAATAGTCTTTCTGTCTTATAAAATAATGAATAAATGTGTGTGTGTGCGTGTGTGTGTGTGTGTGTGTGTGTGTACACATATATGTATGTATAGTTTACAATCACAATCTTGAAAATCAACTGTGATTGTAATATCAAATGACCAAAACACAGAAGACCACAGTATCAAACTCCCTGACTTGCTTCCCCTGCAAGATCCTTGTTAGCTCTCATTCCTGACTCCACACCCCTGCAAGATCCATGTTAGCACATATTCTTGCCCCCCACTCCCCATTACTGGTTTTCAGCATTTGGTGTTTCAATATTATGGTCTCAGGTAGTAAGCCTATATATATATATATATATATATATACATACACACACATACATACACACACACACACACACACACATATATATATTTGTATGTGTGCGTGTTTAAATTTATATATATATATATATATATATATATATATACATATACACGCACGCGCACATATTCAGAAACAAATAAAAAAATGAACCATATTACACTTCTCCAAATATAAGCAGGGGGCCTTGCTGTCCCCCACCCCCACACCACATGATACTTAAATATATCAACTCCAAGATCCCACTACACAGAACAAAACAGCAAACGTACCATTCCGCACTTCATGGCTGCCTGTTTAAATTGCAAAAAATATCCTCAACTTTGCCTTAGAAACACTACTTCACTGTTAAAATATTATACATTACTATATGTGTCTCTGATATTGACTGTAGTTTTATAGTAACCTCAGTCATGTTCCCTTCTTACTTGCTATACTACAACATAACTCATCTTAGTGTAGTGTAATTCTATCTTGGGAGTGTTATATTTAAGTACAAGGGGTGGGGGGGGGGTGACTGCTTACATTTGAAGAAGTGTAATATGTTTTTTTTTTTATTTGTTTCTATATGTCGTTGAGCTGGAATATAGTACATGTTGCTTTCCTATGTTTTTTCAATGTTATGGGATTCATTGTTTTGAGTTTTCAGGATTTTGTTCTCTGTGTTTTTAATTTCAGTGTTATGATGTTTCGATGATCTGAAGTGAATATATATATATATATGAAAGCAGTAAAATAAATTTAATACAAAAAAAAAAAAAAAATCAGTGAAAAACGTTCAGTTAAATATAACACATCAAGCAATGTACCCAGTTTGGAGATCTACTAAACTCGTTTCAAATTTACACAAATTAAAAGTAAAATAATTATTTGATGGGTATATATGGCATAGCATAGAATAAAAAAATTTAGCGAAATATTCAGTAGAACCTAAACTGTCTTACATGGAACCTATCAAAAAGAAACACATATGGGAGTGGCCAAGATGATGAACAGCTAGCAGCATAAAAATTTTGCTCTGCTTCTCTTCAGTTATTCTGATAGAAAAATAAATAAATATATATGAATATATATATATATATATATATATATATATATGTGTTACAGTATGGAAAATTAATGCTATGATTGTGTTTATGTAAACTAATACTGTAATACTGTTCAGAAGAAAAATATAGTTTTAGGGATTTCTCTAATTCATTATCTGGTCAGAAGTTTAAAACAGATCCAGGTATGAGCCATTCAAAAGTTTCTTCTCAGGAGAGTTGATGAAGAAGGAACTATAATCTATTCTTTCAAGTATCTTTCAGTTAAAATGGATACGCTTGAGAGTAAAATGGATAACGTAAAAGAAGACTGTAAGAAACGATTGGAGTTATTAAATGAATTCATTTAACAGTCAATCAGTTCAGACTTCTACTATGGAAGAATCAATGAATGACTTAGATGGAAGGCTCACTGAAAATGAAAACCATGTTGAATTTATCCTGAAACAAAATACTTTGCTTATGTAGAGAGTAGAAGATCTGGAAAGTAGATCAAGAACGACTAATATCAGAATAGATGGAGTACTGGAGAAATAAGGAGATAACATGATCAAGTTCACAAATAACTGGTTACCAAAACCTTTAAATTTATCAGAATAATTTTCTTTTCGCATAGAGAGAGCCCATAGGTCTCTTTCAAATTATTTATTTATTTATTTTTTAAATATCCACTCACTCCTAGATCTATAATTGTTAAATTCCTTACAAGTCAGGATAAAGATTTGGTATTAAAGATAGCCTGATCAAATTCTCCAATAAAAATGAAAAGAAGCAACATCAGATTTAAAAACGACTATTCTTCATTGGCGATTTCCAAAACAAAAGCATGTATTCCTTTAATTACGAGCCTAAAGAAGCTGAACATCAAATCTCAACTTATTTCCCCAGCAAGAATTAAGACTTTTCTTCCTGAAGGACATTAAACTTTTAACACGCTTGAAGAAGCTTTGGATTTTACTTGGAAGAATAAACTTTTGGACAAACATAAAGAAATGGACTGGTCATTAATTAGTTTGAAGAGACAAGCAACTAGAAATGGCTGGACAATTAAATAAAGTAATAGCAAAAAACTAGAAGAAAAAGTAACTATTTTCTTTCTGTATTGCTGGTTTGTTGTTCTGAAATACTGCTTTACTTTTCTTCTAGGAAGTAAAACAAATCACAAGGTAAAATATTTGCATTTATCTAAATGTATTATTTAACAATAATAATAATAATTTAGTTCCTTGAACCATATATTCTTGTATTGAGTCATATAAAGCTTTTCAGTAGTAGTGATTAGATTATTAGGGAACTGCTTCAGCAATAGTTTTTCATTATTATTTTTCTTTCTTTCAACATATTAATATAATCTGTCTTTATATTATTTAAATATTTTAAGTAGGTATATTTATTATAAATATCAGGATGGTTGTCATCTTAATGAGCCGTTTTACAATGATAACTCTGCTTTTTGTTTTTACAGCAGTCTTTGAATTATAGTTGTCACCATGACTGGTACCAGGTTTTAGTAATGTTCATTGCTTTGTAGGAAGCCTGTAAATGTTGCTGTCCTATTTAGTATTTTATTGGCATAGTTGGTGAGTTATAGTGTGTTTAAATGTTATTTTATTTTTTATATTTTAGTTGTGTGTTTTAAAGGCTGAGAAGTTTTTAAACTGTTTTACTGGTTTTACTTAATCCATGGTTCTTCTTGTGTGACTGTGAGCCATATTTGAAACTATAAAATAAGTGTTACAGCATTTACCTACTTCTTAACTTGTTTTGACTAAAGAATGTAGTTTGAAAGTAGCCATGAGACTTTTACTCACTACAGCAGCCCAGATTCATCTTGGTTTTTATTGCGAAAGAGGACATACTTTGTGAACTTTCAACTGTGAAGAAACAGGAAGAACATGCTTTAGAATGTTCAGACAAACAAAAATGGGCGAATCCAAGTAAACACTTTTATTTTTCTTTTAATCATAGATTTTATTCATTGGCAAAAGAAATGTTCTTATTTCTATAACTTCTTAATACAGTGGAGTTTAAATAAGTAAAATATGCATTTTGAGTTAATAGTAAATGTTTACTATAATATTGAGATATTAACTTTTTTAGCTATATTAGGAAAATATATTATTTTGAATGTTTTCTTTTCTTGGGTGGGAGTTTCTGTGCTTTAATTATTTTAGTCTAAATAAGGAAGTATAATGTTTACATATGTATTTTATGAAGGGTTCATTTAAATTTCTAATAGAAATAGTATAGATTGTTTAAAGTTTTATTATACATTATTAATCTGCTTGGATAGCAACATCTTCTCTCCTTTACAACAGAGGGACACTATTGCTCGTCTCTCTCTCTCTAACATAGATGACAAGTAGGTGGGGTATTCCGTTTAGATGCTTTAATACAAAGAAACACATCAGGATGGATATTACCATCATAAAATACAAACTAGTTAACAGACAGACCTTACATACATACATGCTTACATTTCAATGGCTTACTACAAAATGGCAGTCAGACTTGCATGTGCTCAGTATTTATACACTTGTGGAAGCCGTTGGATACTTTCTTAAAGGTATACACACACACTTTGATCTACATCCTCCTTCTTAAAAAGATTGCCCTTTGTAAATACAATATCAGAGTTAGACATGCATTACTATAGCCATCAGAAACAAAACACAATGTTCATGTCCAAGTTGCTTTGCATCTGCTACAGGATTTAGAGATGCGACCATATCTGGTAACATAACAGTCTGGACCAAATTTAGCAATAGGGACAGTCTGCGGTGCACAACTCATATCAGGAACTTCTGAATTCATCACAGGAATGGAAATATCCTCTGGAACCTCTTCTGGAATTAAAACACCGGACAACTCACTCTGAGATAAAGAGTCTTTCTCACAGGCTATGTGCTGTGGTATAGGCTCAGACACTGGTCTCAAAATGCTTCCGATTCCACCTAAAAACTACTCCTTGTGATTCCATACTATATGAATAAGACAGATATTATTCACGACACCAATCCGATCATAGCCTTTGGAAATTTGCATCCTTACCATTTCTCCTTCTTGCAATAGATTGAGTAGTTTGTTGAATTTATCATAGTAGGACTTCAGGATTAAGTGCTTCTTCAACATACTGGCTTTCACTGACCTGTTATTCTTGACACATGGAACCAACAAATGACTACCGATTGGTAAAGTCATTAATGTCATTTTGGTTTGTCTCAGCAGAAGTCTCTGGGCAGGTGAACCAAGATGTTTATAATGAGGAACATTTCTGAGATTCAAGTGATTTCGGAAAACATCACTATTGTCTCATTTCAACTCCTCTAGTAATCGTTTTGCACTTTAAACTGCATGTTCTGCCAAACTATTTGACTGCGGGTACTCAGGGCTACCTGTGACATGAGTAAAATACCATTCTTCAGCAAATCTTTTGAACTGTTGGCTTGTAAACTGCGTGCCATTGTTAGAAATAACTTTGTGTGGTCTACCATGTACTGTGAAATGATGCTTCATCTTAGTAATGACAGAACTGGATGCCAGGTTAAGAAGTAAGTCAATCTCAAACCAACTGAGTCTACTAACACCATTCCACTCAGAAATGATGGCGGCTACTGTCGACCAAGGTAGTTCCGGAATCTGGTTTACCTATAGTGGTTCCTTCTGTTGATGTGGCTTTGTACTATTACACACGGAACAAGATAAAAGTGCTCTCTCAATGTCTAGTGACATAGAAGGCCAAAATACAAGACCTCTCACCTTTCTTTTGGTAGAGTCAGCTCCTGGGTGACCATGATGCAAGACAGTAATGTACTCTTGTTGCAAGGACTTTGGAACAATTACTTTAGGAACTTGCATAATGGGGTCTACTACCAATCACTGAAATCCCATTTGACTGAATCTCATTTCACTGAATTGTAAGCTATACACCTGATGTGGGTTTCTATTCACCTTTGTTTGTGATAGAAAGAATTTCTGTAACTTACAGTGCGGAGTGTCAGAATACTGATACTAATGTAGAATGTGGTGTTGTAGTGTTTTTAAATGTGAATATGTATCTTTACATTTGTATGGGAAGTAGCTAAAGTAATATGGTGGATGTTTTGTGCATTCCCAGCAGTAGTGGCAGCGTGTAGAGTACTTTGAGGCAAGTAAAAGGTATATGCCCTTTTCCCCACTGTAGTATGATCCTGGAGTTAATATAGATAGTTGGGGGGTGTGAGGGGCACAGCCCCCCATGTTGGGGAGTGTGGGGGCATAGCCCCCCACTTAGTTTGGTTTTATATTGTCTGGTTTCTGTTAAGAGGATAAGTAAGTAGTTTTTAAGTTGTGGAAAGAGGTAGTCATTAATGTTGTGAGTGTGTTTGTCTATGGTTTCCCATTTAGTCTTTTGAAATTTAGCATTGTAAGCTGTCAGTGAAATGAGATTTAGTGAAATGAGTTGTCATTGTTCTGAAATTTAGATGATTTGGTCTCCGTGAAATGAAAGGCAGTGAAATGGGATTTCAGTGATCTGAAGTAGACCCACATAATGATACTTTTGTCAGACAAAATCTCATCTCTGTATGGAAAATAAGGTTGCACTTCTTGAGGTAAACTCAACTGTTTTTATGGCCATCCTTGATTGATAAAGTGGTTGAGCCTTTGTAAAACTGGATCTGTGGATGTGTGATCTCTTAACTCATCAAGACATGTGGAAGAAAAATGTCTCACTTCAATGACTTCAAAATCAAGGTTCTCACTCTCATGCTGTTTTGTGGTGTTTCTGGATGATCTGAACAATGTATCAGCATGATAAAGAAGTTTGCCTTTCTTGGAGACAAGATTGAAATTGTACTTTTGCCATCTCATCATCATATGTTGCTGTCGGGCTGGAGCTGAATGCATAGATTTTCTTAAGATAGTGACTAAAGGTTGGTGGTCTGTTTCAATCTGGATAGGTCTACCATAAACATAATCATGGAACTTCGAACATGCAAACACAATTGCCAAAAGCTCTTTCTCCATCTGGGCATACTGCATCTCAGTTTGGGTAAGAGTTCTTGATGTGCAGGCAACAGGGTAATCCTCCTGTAGAATGACAGCACCAAGACCAAATTTTGAAGCATCACAGGAAAGTGTAACTGGCTTATAAACATCATAGTATCTGAGAGATGGTGGACTAGCAATTCTCTGTTTCAGGACATCAAATGCTCTTTGGTGTTGTTCTAAGCATGACCAGGATACATCTTTACTTGTCAGCTCTCTGAGTGGTGCTGAAATTTGGCTCAAGTCTAGAATGAACTTGCTTAGGTAGTTGACTATGCCAAGAAAACATTGTCTGGAACTGGCATCACGAGAATGGCTCTTTGCTTTGAAGGGTCTGGTCGTAAGCCTGAACTAATAAATAAATGACCAACATAAGTAACTTCTTGTAGCCTGAATTTGCATTTGTATGGATTGACTTAAGATTCACTTTACATGCCCTTTCTAGAACTTTTCTGAGGTTTCTGTTATGCTCCGCTTCATCAAGACCTCCTACCAGTATGTCATCTACTATAATAGCACAAGGAGACCCAGAAAAAAAATTAGCTCCACTGCATGCTGAAAGACTTCACTTGCAGAATTTATCCCAAATGGCATTCTCAAAAATCTGTACTTGCCAAATGGAGTACTGAAAGTAGTGAGCAATGATGATTTTTTTTCAAGCTGAATTTGCCAAAATGAACTCTTTGCATCTAACAGAAAAAATAGTGGCATTTGGCATCAAGGCTGTGACTTCTTTGACTGTGCATATTGGATGATGAAGTCTTTTTAGCACTTTGTTCAAATCTCGTGGATCAGTACATATTGTGATGTCATCTGAGCTTTTTTTATGAGCTACCACCATGGAAGATACCCATTCAGTTGGAGTTGCAACTAGACAAATTACACCTTGTTGTACCACTTTATCTAGCTCAGCTTTGACTCTGTCCTGCATGGCTATTGGAACTTTACTTGTTGACCTGATAACTGGACTGACCTCTGGGTCTAACTTCATGGAGTACACAACTGGAAGTTTGCCTAGTTTATCTTAGAAAAGATCAGCATAGGTATAAAAAATGTACTGGTTGAAATTATAGTAGTGGTCTTTTAACTCATTCTCTCCACTGGAGCTCAGGAAGTTTGCATTATAACTTCCAGTGGGCGGAGTCTAACCCTTTTGTCAGGAATCAAATTATATCCTCACATTTCAAACAAATGCTCATATTCATATCTCTGGAACTTTAGGGGTTATGAAAGACGTTTCAATGGCAAACTCTTCAGCACAAACTATTTTTATAGTGGTAGTATTCTTTAGGTTCTAGGTCTTAAACCAAAATTTATAAGTAACAGTAAACACAATAACTATTATATTTGTAATATTTTGTAAACAACTTACAATATCTCAGCAACCACTCAAGTTACTCACATACTGAAAATTGTATCTATATGAATTAATATAATAAAAACAGCAGTTAGTATCTCTTTACCTGAGAGATCAAATATTAATGCAGTTGAGTTTGTTATTATGCAAGCTTTAAGATAAAATCTTTTAAAACTTGTACATAGCATGGTTTTGGAATTATCGATGCAAATTTGAATAAGCACTATTTGATGTGTAGAGGCGTCAGTAGGAGTTGATTGCAGATGTACCTGGAGGTATCATTCAGATGTAATGAGTTAAGATAACTTGATGGACTTATATTATTATTTATTTATTGACATTTGTTGACTGGGAAAGTCCACTGGGCCCAACGACCCATTTTCAGTGGAGGCCTGGGGAGAAAAGCTCCATACAATCACAGAAATTTTTACATAACATCAGCTTAACTGAAAGTCAAGAAAGTTTTTACATAATACAAACTGAAGTAGATATACAAGACAAATTCATATTATAGAGGTATACAATCAAGAAAATAAACCTAGTGTGTAAAATTTTTAGTAATTCTGTTTGTATATTCTCATAAGTAAGACTACTGTTTAATCAATTCTGTTTATTCAGCCACAGAAATAAAAAAAGCAAGAGAGACTGGATACGAAGACAGATAGTGTAAATTGCAACTATATTAAGTTAGTAAAAAGTATTTGTAGTATATAGTGGCCAAAACATTTAAGGTGCTTTAATCACATGACTACATATGACTTCCTTACTAAATGAAAGCAGGCCCAGTTTCAAACTGTCTCTGAGCCCTAATAATGACTGGACGTGCCTCTTGACCACATAAAATAACAATTCATAGCTTCTTCCAGTAAAGTAACATGAAAGCACTACTGAGCCTTCGGTTTGAATCTCTTCACCATAAGCAACAAGCTTCACACCTTACCAAATCAAACCTTTCACCATGACACACTCTTGCAATCGTTTCTGCTGATATAACATTGCAAACATTTCTGCTGATATAACATTGCAAACGTTTCTGCTGATATAACATTACACTTAGAACCTGTGTTAACTTTGAGCTGTATGGGTTTGCCATTTATCCGAACAGTACAAAATACTTCATTTTTTGCCCTTAAATCTACTGCACTGTGTGCTTCATAAACCACAGACACACCATCAACATAAAGAGTAGGGTTGCAGCTCTCTAATTGATCAACTTGTTTCTTAAAATGTTCCCTTTTAATGAAAGAATATGGGCCTTTTGACTTACAAAACTATTTGAAATGATTCCATTTATTGCATATGTGGCATTGTTGATCAAAAGCTAAACATTTTTTTTCTTTTAGACTCATGACTTCCACAAAAATTATGACAGCTAGCAATGAAACTACACTGGGGCCCATTCTTTGAGTTTGCTGACTCACCCTTATGCTTCACTGAGACTGTGCAAACTCTGGTATTTGCTGGAAAGCTCTGGGGTTTACCAGTGAGTGCTACAGTTGCTACCATGTGTTTGGGTCTGTTTCTTTTAACTATGTGCTCCATATTGTCAACATGAGCTTTATCACTGTGCCTTCTAGAGCTATTCTCATTTGTAAGCATATTTGTGTACTTTTCTGTGAGCTCGTATATCTGACAAATTTCAATGGCATTATTCAAAGTTAAATCACTGTCAGGAAGCAAAATCTTTCTCACAGCATCATTTTTAATACCACATACAAGTCTGTCCTTTATCAACTCATCCCTTAAATCACCAAATCTACATATTTTAGCCTCATTTCAGAAGTCAGTTATATAAGCTGCAAAAGTTTCACCAGGCTTTTGATCCCTTGTATAAAATAAGTGCCTTTCCAATGTAACATTTCTCTGGGGGTTACACATTATCTGAATTTATGTTTTAAGCACTTTGGGTCCTCCCTTGACTCAGCCTGTATAACAATATGATGGTTTACCCCTCTCTGGTATGAATAGCAGGTACATACATAAATGAACATTCCCTTTCTATGTCTTCTGACCCAGCTAAATTAAGTAGAATAAATGCCTTTGTACATTATTTATCAGAAAATGCAGCCTGTATGAAAATGTACTCTTGCTCAAACACTCTCCACTTCTCAGCAATAATACTGTAAAACACAAGTGCACTGGGTTTTTGAAATCCATCTGCCATGCCCAAAAAGTATATACAAACACACTGAAAATATGTCCCTTGTAATTATGTATGAGCAAACTGTTCTGTGAGCTTGTTATAACATACAAATGCACACTAAACTCTTCAAAATACTGTACTTTGTGAAATATGCTCTGTAATACTGTATTCTGTGAAATATGCTCTGTAATGGCTGTACTTTTGTGAAACAGCATCACTGTAATACTGCACAAGCATGCAAACACTTTATATACTTCTGATAACTCAGATATCTTTGCTTAATACGAAAATATATGCTTTGCAAAAATGCAGTTGTTTCCCTTTATTTTATTCATTTATGCAATTTGGACTATTTCAAATATTTTCTGTAGTAATTTGAATGTTTTATCAATATCGTATATATCAGTTTATGTGAATATCATTTAGAATGTACTGTATGCCTCGTTTCATATTTTACAAATAAGAAATAGTGCTGAGCAAGTTTTAATATCTGAAATTCGTTTCTGACCTGTTTTGCGAAGTAGGCACATTTTAGGGATGATTCATTGCTGTATATTCCACCATTCCCAAGCAAGTGCCTTAGGTCAGTTTACCCATGCCACGTCAAACTTCATGCCCTTTAGACATGTCACTTCTGACACCATGTTGCTTGTCTCTCTCTAACATAGATGACAAGCAGGTGGGGTATTTTGTTTAGCTGCTTTAATACATAGAAACACATCAGCATGGATAGCAGCATCATAAAATACAAACAAACTTGTTAACAGACAGACCTTACATACATATATGCTTACATTTAAATGTTTTTCTACAAAATGTCACTCAGACTTGCACGTGCTCAGTATTTACACACTTGTACAAGCCTTTGGGTAGCTTCCTAAAGGTACATACATGCACATTGATCTACAGACACCTTATGTAGTAGTTCATTAAACATAAATGTTTTTCTATACAGATATTTTTAATCTGTATAGAGTGGGGGAGAAACTCTTATAATACTATTTATTGGGTAATTAGTTTTAACTTTAACATGACTAATATAATAAGCTGCAGAACAGAAAGGAAAGAGGATGTTTTAACAATAATATAATAAATGTTGTTATAATGGGACATTTTAATGTTCTGCATTATTTTTCATAAAAATATATTCTAAGCAGTAAGTATAATGTATATAAATGTATTTTATGTAAGTTTGAATATTTTATTAGACAAAGTTTTGACTACTTAAAGATCTATTATAGAATATTAGTCTGATATGCTAGTAGGATTTTCTTTATAATAGAGTGATATCTTATGTACTATTCACTGAACATTAATAAGTATATGAGATTTAGGGAGGTATTCTACAAAACAATTTTATGAAGTACTTAGATTTTAAGTTTGATATGAGTGGTAATACAATAGTAAGGAAAGGAGATGATGTAAAATGGCATAGCAAATGTTATGATGCAACAACCGAATGTTCTAGATTATTCATAAGATAAACAGCATAATTTGGCATGACTAATAAGTTTAATATGGAAACTGTTATATTTTACTTTTAACATGGAAACTGTTATATTTTACTTTTAACATACTGTAAGGCTTACATGTACGTAATAGAAGTAATGCAACAGTATAATAGATTAGCTAATATTTATGAATTTTGTGCTATTAGAAGGTTCTGTTATGTGTTGAGTAATGTTATAATGGATGCTATCAAACCTTTTCCTAATTTTATTAGATTTATATATAACTTAATGGGTATGAATTTGTAAAATATTTTAACTATCAAAAGGAATGTTATATTATACTGCAGTTAGTATTTAGTATAATGAGTCATATAATATGCATGTGCATTATCTTCTATTATTTATCAATATTTGGTTTATAATAATAAGCAGTAGCCAAAGATGGAGAATGGGTAGTGCTACAGAGATGGTTGTGAGTAGTTTGTGTGATCACGTCATCAAACCAGGATTTTTTTATCCCATGTAATTAGGTCAGGTGTAAATATTTTTATAATTACTCTTTTATTATTTAGTTACTGAACTTGTCCATAACCAACTTGATTAAAATTAGGTGTCAGTAGTTGAATCTGATCCATATCTTAGTTTTTTGCTGAATTGCTTATCTTTAAAGATATCAGTTTATAAATGTATTTCATTAAACATCAGTAGTCTTAATAATCCTATAAAGCCAGGTAGTTTAATCAAATATTTAAATAAAGCTCACAATTTTTTTTACAGTAAACAAATCTGCTGACAAAGGATTTAGACAGGTTATTTAATGATTATTCAAATCTGGTCTGATCAAATTTTATTTCACAAAGGAGAAACAGTCTTATACCTTGGAAGAAGTCATAGGTTATGCCTAAAGTGGTTGATACTTACTCTGATAAGAATGGTATGCTGAGATTTATGGCTGTTGAAATAAACAAAATATAATATATGTTTACTGAATTCCTGGAATTGGTTCTAGGGTGGCTAAAAATTTCTAGATATCATAGCTTTACAGTCAAAAGAGGAAATTTTATTAGTTGGTAATTTTAATTGCATTTTACCAGGGCAAGATACTACCAAAGATACAAGGCCTAGAATATCTGCAGCTGCTAAACACTTGGACTATTTCATAAATTCAATTTGATTTTATATATATATATATATATATATATATATATATATATATATATATATATATATATATATATATAATTACCAATCCCTTACTTATACACACTATTCATTTAGATTTGGTACTCAAACATAGACAAAGTTTTTACTTCCAGTTGGTTATATTCTAAATAATTTCTTGTCCTTTAACTGACCATAATGCAATTACTTTTATCATCATTTTGAAATCTAATGGCTTAGTTTCTGCCAGAGAATTCCTGCTTATATAGTTAAAATGAAAGGATATGAGGAATGATTTTAAATGAATTAAATCTATTTATGGAGATTAATAATAATGGTGAAGTTACAGATGCTATTTTGTGGGATTCATTAAATGCCTATTTATATGGCAGAATTAAGAGCTGGCATTTATATAAAAGAAAAGAGTGGGATAAAGAGCTAACTGTTGTACAATCAAATATTGATAAAATATAATTTATTTTAAAACCCAATGATAAGATTGCAAATTCTGAGTTAAAAGTCTTAAATCAGAAATACTTAAAAATATTGCATCATAAAATTGTAATAAATTGTGAAAATTAAAATTACAGTCCTATTCTATTATCCTCCAAAAGTTATATAGGTTAATTAGATCAAAAAGATTAAATCATATAAATCACATTAAGGAGACTGAATATTAAGTTGAGCACAACATTAAGAAAGCAAAAGATTTAAAAGATATATTAGAATGTTTCAAAAAACATTTTGACTTAGTCAATGACAGTAAGTTGACTTTAGATAATAGCAATTTAATTGACAGCTTCCTAAAGGAAAATATAAAACGTAAGTTAATGAAAGAGCAAAATATTAAAATAAATAAGCAGTTTTCTTTTAAGAAACTAAAGCAAAAAATTAAAAATATTGAAACTAATTTACCCCCAGGGATGGCTGGTATAGGTCCTGAGTTATATAAACAAATTCTTGATGATGTATTAACAATTCTGTTAAAAGTCTTAGAGGAAGTTAGAAATATGCCAAATATTCTTCTCTCCTGGAGATATTCTTTTATTGCACCTATTTTAAAGTAAGATAAAGATCCAAAATTATGTTCCTCTTGTCACCCCATTTCTCTTGGTGTTGCCTAATTTTTTCTTCTTTCCTTTAGAGTTGTTGAAGTTTTTGTTTTGTAAAATTTTTTATGTCTATACTTACAAAAAGACTAAATCATATGCTGCCAGGTTTAAATGAAAATAATCAAACTGGCTTTATTTTAAACAGAAGAGTACAAAACAATATTATAAGACTTTTTTCATTAACAGATATTGCAAACAAAAATAAGAAAGAACTTTTGCTTATAAGTCTAGCCTTAGATAAAGCTTTTGAATTAGTTAATTGGTGCTTAAAGAATATAATTCATTTTAGAATTTATAGATTTAATAACATAAAATGTATAAAACTCATTATATTTTGTCAAAATAGGTTCCTTTTATCTAGCTCCTTAAAATATTAAAAGGCACAAAACAAGGGTGTCCTTGTCTCCTTTGTTGTTTGCTTTGACAATAAAACCTTTTGCTAATTTTATTAGATTAAATAAAAGGATCAAGGGGTTTTCCATAAATAGGAGTTATACTTCCAAAATTCAGCTTTTTGCTGATGACATCTTGCTAACAAATGGTGACATTGAATCTTCATTAGAACATATAATGAATTCAATAAACTATTTTGAAAGGGATTCATGCTTAAAAATTAAACATAAAACAAGAATGTTGCTTATTAATAAAAACAATACTTTTTAAAAATTAAGGATTTTAATTGGGAAAATTTGCAAATTAAATATCTGGGAATTACTATTACATCTAGTTGGAAAGACTTGGTTTTGGTAAATTATAAAAATTTAATTGATATACTAATAAAATGAATTAATTGCTGGAATAAATTGTTTTGTACAATGGAGGATAGACTTACAATGATTAAAATAATACTCTTACCAAACTTTTTATGTACAATCATTAATTATGCTTCCGTCAAAATTGATTTTAAAGAATTTAAACTCTATTCTAATTACATTTTGTGGTATCCATAAAAAAACAAGAATATCTTTTGAATGGCATGTAAAAGCTGGAAAGAGGGTGGTATTAGTTTTCCAAATAATTAATCATATGCTAAGTCTGTCATTGTAAAAATAATAATTCAATGGCTAAATCTTCCTATGTTTCACATTGGAAATGCTTACATGAAATTATCTTAATTTCAAACAATAGGTTTGAAAAGTATTCTAATTTTCAATCAAGTTTTAGTAAAATATATTGGGTCCTTAAGAATTTTTGTATTAATATTAGAAATATTTTTATTTCTATTCATTTTGTTATTTATATTCTGATTACATTCAAGAGAGTTATGGAAACTAATTATATTGTTAAAGAATTAATATTAATATTTCCTATAGCCTATACTAATGGATGTCTGGAAACATTTAATTTAAGTAAAATATTACAGCTTAAGGAAAATTATCTAAAATTTTGGTATCAATTTTGAAATGGTAATAACATTTATTCAACCGATTACCTTTTTGCTAGCTATAGTATAGGAAATGATAATTGGTTAAGCATACAAAGGTAAGGAGTTTATTAATAATAAAATAAAAATATCTTTAAACATTAATGCAAATTCTATTCCAAAAATGTAGAAGTTTCCTTTAATATGGTGCGATCAATAATAAACATTATTTGTCTAAAATATATAGGGTGTTAATAATTAAACTTATAGTTTCACATTTGTTGTATTGGAATTACTCAACAAAAGTTAATGAAGAAGTTTTTCCAGATATAAATAAAATAGTATCCTAAAAATCTGTAAGGAAAACTATTTCATCATTTTATTGGAAAATTTATACATGGTAATATTCACATAGAATCTTTTTTAACTCATCACAAGGCTGCTTTAATTTATAAAACAAAAAAATAAATTGTTGGAGATGTGATGAAATGTTGGATACAAACTGGAATCATATGGCTGTAACTAGAATAGCAAGATCCTGTCTGGGCACCCTGCAGAGTTCTACAGCAGCAGAAAGAGAGCAGAGAGACTTTCAGTGACTTAAGCACCTCCATTTTGCTTCTTTTGCTTGTTTTTTGCTTATCACACTTTATTCTAGCCGTCTATTAAGTCTTGCTACTTATTTTTAACTGTATTCTGTTACATATTGTTGTTTGCACTTTATTTGCTCATTTTAAGTTAAATTCAACTGTACTACTGTTGTAGGCTACACACTCAAATGTTCTAGCCATTTTTTCTGCTTTAAATAGTGTTTTTGGAGTTCTGTTGTATTTTTGAGAAAAACAAAAATAAAAAAAAAAACAAAAAAAAAACAATTCTATCTCCTTGCTTGTTTCCCACCTTTCTGTAACTAGAATAGTCCAGATTTCAGATTTGTTGATTTCAGGATTGTACTGAGGTTTCTGTGTTGTCCAGACCTTACTGAGACAGAAGGAAGCTTCTCTGCTTATCAGTGGGAGTGGTAAGCTCTGAACAGCCTATCTGTTGCTAGACATTTTTTTTTAAACAGAAAAATGAAAGGGATAGAAATAGCCCAAAATGGCCAAGAAAAATACAATTTCTGAGCTGAAACCACTCCTCTACTGTCTGCTTGGGATGACATGATAGACAGACCTCAATGCTTTTGCCAGGACATCCTGCATCTGTCACACCTGGGATTCCGGATGCTGGCCAAAGCCCTTGCCACCCCTATAGTGCCTTTTTTAGGCAATGTCCTGGAGACAAATTTACCACCATAACATCTGCTTAGCAAACGCATCCAAAGGGTTATGCTACTCAATGCTAGAAGTCTAAACCTCAAAATACACTCACTGGAGTCACTCCTCAAACTGGAGAACATCGACATCTGTGCAGTAACAGAGACCTGGTTCAAGGCTCCTGAGAGCACCCCTGCGCTACCAGGTTACAATGCATATCACACCTTTTAGCCCCCAAATCTGAACCAAAGCCCTAAGGGATGTGATGACTGAAATTCCAAAGGTGGAGGTGTATCCATCTTCATAAAAGATACACACACCTCCAGACTTGTTGCCCAACATAATGCGTCAGAAATACTTCAGATACAGTTATTATTGGACAAAACTGCAGTCCATGTTATAGCCTGCTACAGATCCCCCACAATGTCCCAGGACTCTCACTCTGCATTCCTGGACACTCTGGAAAACATCAAGGTCCAGCCTAATATCCTTATACTGGGAGACTTTAACTACCCCTCCATTAGTTGGAACAACTACTCTTGCTTCAACTCTTTTGCCCAACATTTCCTGGAATTCATAAACTCCAATGCCTTGGACCAACTCATCCTCACCCCCACTAGGGGAAATAACATTCTTGACCTAGTCAGTACAAACATGGGGGACCGCTGCACTACTCCTATGATAAACCCCTCCCTGGTTAGATTGACCACAAGTTAATCACCATTGATATCCAAATCCTGCCCCCAGACCTGAAAAAGGAAACCACAGTGAAAAACCTCTCCAAAGCTAATTTTGAGCTTCTAAGGACAGAAGTGGCAAGCTTCACGTCATCCATAGAAATGGGGAATGGGAGTATGGCTGCTGACTCATACACCAAGGCACTGTATGAGCACTTACACAATTGCATAGCTAGGGCCATACAAAACAGAACCAAGACTCTCTCCTCTAAAAAAGGAAGCCAATCTGGTGGACCCCTGCCATTAACAAACTCTACAACAGAAGGAAAAAAACTGTTGCAGAAAAGGGCAAAGTCCGATGACTGGAAAACTTCCCTTGGAAATCTCAGTAAAAAACTGAGATACCTCATCAAAACAACAAAAGCTAGTAACAAAAGCAAAATTGCTACAGATGTTAAGGACAACTACAAGGCTTTCTTTAGTTATGCCAAGAATCTGCATAATAATACACATATTTACTCGGATCTACAGCACAATGGCACCACTTATACTGAACCAACTGATATTGCCAATATCTTGGCAGACAGGTTTAGTGCAAACTTTACTCTCCCCTCACTCCCAAAGGGCCCATCCACATACCTGAGGAATACCAAATCCCTATTATCATAACTGCACAACTAAAAACCACATTGAACAAAGCTAAGAAAATAGCTTCCATGGGACCAGATAATATACCGGGTTGTGTCAAACTATTTACAAAAAGAACTGGCACCACACCTGAGTGCCCTGTTCAACTACAGCCTCAGTTCTGGCTTTGTTCCCAGTGAATGGCACACTGCTACAGTCATCCCACTCCACAAAGGGGGTGCAACTACTGACCCTGGGAACTACCACCCATCAGCTTGACAAGCCTGATCTGTAAGGCTATGGAACGTATTATTACAGATCTTACAAATAAGGATATAGGGACCTTTCAAATCCTGGATCCCATGCAGTTTGGGTTTGTGAAAGACAGATCATGTCTGTTCAATCTGATAGACTTCTTCAAAGCTGTCACCAGAGCGGTGGATGTAGACAAGGCTGTTCACACAGCCTACCTCAATCTAGCCAAAGCCTTTGACACCATCCCACACTCTGGAATCATTGATAGTCTCACAAATCTGGGCAGTAACCCTTACATCGCTAGATGGGTTGCCAACTGACTCACTGACAGAACCCACACGGTGAAAGTAGCTGACTACTTGTAACTGCCCAGTAGTCAGATTTGGAGAGTCCCACAAGGATTGGTTCTGAATCCTCTCCTGTTTGGTATCTACTTCTCTGAAGTTCAAGCCAACACCAAGGGACTCTGGTTAACCATATTCATGGATGACTGCAAATTGAGAGCTATTATTGATTCTCAAGCTGATGTGGACATCCTACAAAAAGGCCTAATGGAGACCAATGACTGGTACCAAAACCATGGCCTCAGGCTCAACGCCAAAAAATGCATCATCATTCCCTTCGGGAAAAACACGTGCTCTCAAACTACCATATCGAAGACAAGCCACTTAACTCTGAAGGTGTCACCACTGTAGTTAGGAAGTCCTTCTACATGGCACATCTCATCACAAAAGGTTTCTCATCCAGGAAAAAAATAAGTCATTATCGCTGTCTATTCGTCCCTCATCAGACCCATTATAGAGTAAATCGCCCCATTTGGCATGAACCTCACTAGACACCTCCAACAATTGGAGAAGCCACAGAAGTTCCTCACTAAGAGGATCTTAGGACTCAACATTTGCCATATGCAGATAGACTTGAACTTAAACTTTACTCCATCTCATATCACCTACTTAGAGGTGATCTCTGCTTGACATACAGAGCCATGTCTGACCCAGTTTTGCTAAACATGCTTCATCTGAAAAAATCCCAATCCCTCCATGCTACTCACTCCAAAAACCTCAAACTTATCACCACATTCAACAGAACCTGCTAGAAGGATAGGTTCCTAACCCACAGACTTCCAGTACTCTGGAATAAACTCCCCATTCATGTCAAGCAGAGCACCTCACTGCCCTCTTCAAGAGAAATCTTGATGAGTGGATGGGAAATAGGAAATTCACCCCGGGGATCACTTCAATTGTATTGTTAGATAGGTGCACAGGGAATTAACGTCTGGTAAGCCAGATGACTGGGAACACTACTGGGCTAGGCTTGAATTGGCTGCAGGGCCATTAGCCTAGTCCTTACCTATGAACCTATGAACCTATAAATGTAGAACTGCAAACTGTTAATATGAGAACATCAAATGTCACACATCAATATTTATCATGGCAAAATCTTACTGATTTATTAGAAAAATATTAATGGTTTAGTTTAATATAAAAATTTATCATCGACCTTGTATATAGTTATTTGCTTGCTAGGTTTGGTTAATGTTAACATTCTTGTTTTTAATTTTTAAAATCTAATAAAAAGTTTATTACAAAACACACTGCTCTTAAACCACTGACTGTATTAAAGTATATGGCATCTCCTCTCAGAAATCTAATATACTAAACCGAAACTATTTAAAAACAAAATAATGAGTTAATGATTCTGAAGTCCACGACTTCAGCATCTAATGTCCAAAATGGACTTCAAATCCTGGGCAACTAAATGTCAAAAACAAAAAAAAAAAAACTTGTTTATATCCATACTTTGTATTTAAATATACTAACTGCGGTGGTGGTGCTGCGGTAGCGTTGTCGCCTCACAGTAAGACGTTGTCCTGTTCGATTCTCAGCTAGAGCATCATCTGTGTGGAGACATGCGTGAATGGGCGTACCTTCGTTGAAGGTTGTGCGTCAGAGCCGGCAACTCGGTACGTAAAAATCTACTGCCAATCATTAGCGGACCTGAGTTCCGCTGTGGCGACCCCTAACCGGGAAAAGCCGAAAGACACAACTCCATGGTAAAATAAAACTGACAAGTATTAGTCATAGTAGAAAAAAAAAAACAAATTTAGCTAGATAAGTAATCAGCCAACAGCATACTCTTTTGAATAACCTAGGAGTTCAGAAAGTCAAAGACATTTCATTTTATATATATATATATATATATATATATATATATATATATATATATATCACATGTAATTTTGTTTTGGCTGCAGTTATTTTAGTCAATGAATATGATATCTGTCACATCAGTTCAAAATCACAGGCTAATGACTTGTACTACACTCAGTCCTACTTTGGTTAACAACAGCAGCATAATGAGGATTTCCCCCATGGTTACTGTTGCAAATCCATGGCATTATTATATGTAAGTAGGAAAGGGGGTGGTGCCACATAATTTCATTGGTGTGTTGTGTTACTTCCTTTAGCCTGTGGTCTGCATGGAACATTGATTAGATGCTGCGGACATTTGTTTTCAGTTTGGCTTCAGTCAGCGGGTTAGGAAAAGTAGTAAAGAAAAGCAGGTAGGAGGCTCACTGAATCACTACAACATGCATTGGTTGGTTGAGAGAATGCCACAGTAGATGGGAAAGGGTGATGTGTCTTTTTGATCATTACAGTTGCAGCAAAAGCAGTAGTTGTACTTCAGTGATTGTTAAAGGAAGCCTATTAGCCTTAACTTTTGTGATTAGGTATGACCTGTTGAAAAGGTTTTCAAATGACTGTGTAGGCAACAGCTTGTGCTTGATCATGTGAAGCTCAGATAATGTTTACACTCATGTTTAATGATATAATCATATATATATATATATATATATATATAGATAAGTGTATGTGTCTGTGTGTGTGTGCGCGCATGTGTGTGTATATGTGTGTGTGTATATATATATATATATATATATATATATATATATATATATATATATATATATATAGGTTCATAGATTAGTACTAGCCAATTACCCCATGTCAGAATCAAACCCTGCACCTTGTGTTTATAAGATAAACACTTTAACCATTATGCCAACCTCCCACCCTCATTTGTTTGAACTTTCAAATGTTCGAAACTCATATGGCCAACACCATATGAGCGAACGTTTGAAAGGCCAACAAATGATAGTGGAGATCCCGCTACAGTGCGGGACTGGGAGATTCCCCTTTCTTGCACTGTAGTGCGATCTCAGAGTGAGAATATTTAAGCAGCAGGGGGTGTGGGGGGTGCAGGGGGGCTTGCCCCCCTGCATAACACAGTTTTACTGTGTTTACAGGTAGGTAAATGGTGCTATTTCAGAATGTCTGTCTTTCGGAATGTCAATCATATGGTGTCAGCTATATGAAAGTCAGCATTCTGAATGGTCAACATTCTGAAGTAGACCCATATATACACACACACAAATATATGAATATATACATATATATATATATATATATATATATATATATATATATATATATATTTATATATGCATACACACACACACACACACACATGTATATATATATATATATATATATATATATATATATTAGGAGTAGATATACAGAACAGTTATGAAAAGAGAGACTTATCCTTTTGTAGCTTGGATGAACAACTTATTACATTCATTTATAATGCCAGCTTGAGTTAATTTACAATGATCTCTGTGTTAATGCAGATAAATACTGCATGTCAAATAAACTGGATTTAGATCTGATGAAGCTCATTTGACGGTGAAAGCACTCATCTATTTGTTTTCAATAAAGAAGTTTTGTTTTCTAAACAAGTTATAATTGCTTGTGTACTCTGAAGTCTTAAATGAGCTTGTCTATGTTGCAAGATTCTTTTTTCCTGATTTTTTTAGGATTCTCAGCCAGCAGCTTTGTTGCTCAAAAAATACCAGTTTCCCTGTGGTCTATTTGATATATATATATATATATATATATATATATATATATATATATATATGGGTCTACCTTCTTTCCATGAAAACACATTTCAACGAATCCAATCCAAGTTAAGCGACTCCACTTCTCCAAACCGCCGTTCCATCGGACCACCACAGAAAAAACAAACAGACCAAATCTAAACCCACCCAAATGGGGGGATTTGCCCCCAAACACCCTCCTTATTTAAATATAGCAACTCCAAGATCACACTACACTGAAGAAAGGGCAAAGTTCACCATGGTGGCCAAGTGGTTCCTTTCACAGGGAAAGGATTTTGGCAGTCCATGCTTTCGATGGAACAGCGTTTCAGAGAAGTGGAGTCCCTCAACTTGAATTCAATGAAATGTGTTCAAAAAATTTACTGTGTTGAAAGGCAACTGATCAGACACAACTTGTCAGTTAGCAACCTATTGAAATCAAAGCAAAAAAAGTAAAACTTTTTTGCTGGTGGAGCAAGTCTCCATTCACTCTAACACCTCCCTGCTAATTACATGTACCAAGTCTGAGATTGCAGTACAGTGGAAAAAAGACAAATTCCCTGATCCTTTCTGTACCGTGATCTCACACAGAAATAAGTCGGTAAGTTAATTTGATAATTGGAAATTTTTACCATACAGACATATATATATATATATATATATATATATATATATATGTGTGTGTGTGTGTGTGTGTGTGTATGTGTCAGACATTAATATACATATTTGTGTGCATTTGTGAATATAATAAAACAATGCTTTGATTAAAACAATTATCGAGATACACACAATTAAAAAACACTTGTCAAAACAAAGGCACACAAGCATCAAATATTTAGCAAAAATACACCAATTCTACCATCCTTAACCAGATATATGCATACATACACTCATCTCATAACACACACATGCTAATAATTGATATAAAGAATCATAAACCTCTTTTCCATGCGCCACCAGAACAACATGTCATCATATGGGAAGTAAATACCACCTGCTCCAACTCACTCAGACTGACATGCGCAAACTGCAAAATCAGATGCACCTTTAAAACAGTTTTACAGCAGTAAACATGCAATTTCTTATTATTCAAATATCACCATCCTGTCTCAAATGGCAAAATAAAAAGCATAACTAATATATTTTTGCTGGGGGACTAAACCTCCACAATCCCTTGTCGATATATATAGTACCTCCACAGATACGCCACAGTGGCACAGGGTGATGAAACCCTTACCGCACATAAACCAAACATCTGCACTCATACCTTTGAATAACACTGAAGAAATATTTGCTTAATGATAGGAGTCAGAAACTCTAAAATTAAAACAAAAAATTGCTGTGCCTAGATTTGAGCAAACACATTTCGTTCAATATATATTTATGTGTGCAGTTAATAAAACTGACAGTTCAGAATGGAGACAGAGGTAAGTGGGTTGGTATAAAGGAATATGTTCATATTAGTGTTGATGGGTTAGGGTTACAAGAAAGGTTCAGTATAGGGATATCTTTAGTGTTGTGTGTGTTTCTGTGTATCTGGGCCTATATTGTGTAGTGATAGCATTACAGAAAGTTTTTTTCTAAGGTAAGGTGAAGAATTAGGGTTGGGATGGGGTGTGGTAATGCCCCCTTCCCACCTTATTAATGAAAACTAACCTTTACACTTACCCTGCGATTATCCCAAAGCTTCCACCTTACCTTAGAAAAATTATTTCAAAATTCAATTTCAATTAAATTTAATTTCAATATTGCATCTTTTGTCAAAGACAATTACAAGTCTTTCTTCAAATATATCAAGAACCTTGTAAATAATACCTGGCACTGCTTAATGCTGAAAATTAATGTTCGTGCCTACTGTTCCAAAAACCTGACCAATTAGCAAACGCATTTAAATCAAACTTCTCCATTTTTCCACCTAGCCTATATTTGCTTGACATGTTATCAGCCTCTCCCTCAAATCATTCATGAATAAGTCCTAAAGCTGTATCTGAGGTGAAAAATACTGTCACAGTATGACCTGGCAGTGTGCCAGTATACTTCCTTAAATAAAGCACTCGCCCACCCTTATCTTCTTATCAGGCTTGGAGAATATTACCCAACAGATAGTGAACTGACATGCAGAACCCAGAAGATCAAGAGTGGGGGCACACTCTCCCTGAAAAAGCTCAATAGTATTCCCAAGGACATGGTACTGCCTCCATTCATGTTTGGCATTTAATTCTCTGATGCACAAGCCGATGCCAAAGGTCCTTGCTGTAAATGTGGTGCCATCGCCAACTCCTAGATTCTACAAGGTGCAACATACACAAACACATGGTGCCTCAGCCATGATTTCAAGCTAAATGCGAAAAATGTAGTATTGCATACTTTGGCAAAACAGGAACACCCTAGCTTTAACCATATTAATGGTACCTTCTCAAAAGTGACACTGCTGCCAGAAACCTGGGCACATTTGTTGGCAATGAGTTCCCTTCTGACAATCATGTATCCATGACTGTTAGGAAATCCTTTTGTTTGATCAATAAGGGGATATTCTGTAGTACAAGGATGCTATCATACCCTGTACTCCCATTATTAGGGCCATAATTAAATACAAGGCTGCCTTTGGCATGTCTCTGTATCGACATATGACCCAACTCGAAAGACCCCAACACTTCCTTACAAATGAAATTAAGGACCTGGGTTTTATTACCTTTGTAGAACACTTTAAAGCTTAATATCTTTTCTCAGCCTCATATAGACTCCTTGGGGTGACCTCTGGCTGGTCTACAAGGCTTCAAATTAACAAAACTGGAACACCATGAACACTTATACTAAAGACCTTAACTTATACTGCATCATAAACTAAAGCTACTCTCACAATAGATTCTTCACTCAGAGAATTTCTCTTCCCTGTAACAGACTCCTTCATTACGTATTAAACAAAGCAGTTTCCTTACTCTCTTAAAATGCAGCCTGGATGAGTGGATGCTTAATTGCAAACATATTCTAAGTCTCATCTCAATAAAGAAGCTTGAGAGATCTCAGAGATTTCTAACTAATAAAATTCAGGGTCTCCAGCACATGTCTTATGTGGGCAGACTAAAATCACGGTCACTGTTCTCAGTAGTGTATTGACTACTTAGAGATGACTTGCGTCTGGCTACAAGGGTATCTCTGAGCCAAATCTAATGAAAATGCTTCACATCCATAAGTCAAATGGGACTAGGGTCACCTATTTCATGGACTTTAATCTAGCCTGCAACATAAATAGGACCTGCTGGAGAGACAGATACATCTCTCAGAGGTTGCCACTCCTCTGGAATAGGCTTCCAATCCATATCAAACATAGCACCTCCATGACCCTGTTTAAGCACAACCTGGATGACTGGATGGGAAATCATAAATTACTGCTGGGGATTGCCCCTGCTTATCTCCTGTTCATGGGTAATCCTTCCCAGAAAAATCTTGGGCATAGACGATACCTCTCATCTAGTATTATATTGGGATTTTATTGCTAGGCTTGTAAAGACCCTCGAGTCAATAGCCTAGTAACATCCTAAGAGCCAATGAACCTATCAATCTTGGAAAGGGATAGGAAGTACAAAGGCTGTACCTGATCAATTACCATTAGGAAAATGTGAATCTATATATTGGCTCTATATCTATATCTATCTATAGACAGATATCTATGTCTATACCTATCTATAGCTAGATGTATAGCTCTATATCTATCTATCTATCTCAATATCTATATCAATATCTGTATCTATACCTATATCTATGTGTAATCCTGTATTATGATCACAGTTGCGGATAACTGATTGCCATACTGCTACAAGATCACTCTTTTAGCACTGGAGAAAATGTTGCATTTCACTGCTATTCTTCGATCTTGGAGTTGGTATATATAAGTCCCAGGGGATGTGGCAGGGCAGGGGAGCTTGCCCTTCATATAAAAAACATTTTTTTTTTTATTTTGCATGCTACAAGGTTATAACTTATAGCAGACATGTTTTAATGTCTATCTTTTGAGATAAATGTTTTCCTATTAAGAGCTTGTGTGTTGATGTTCTATGATTAAGTTACATATACCTACTTATATATATATATATATATATATCCCAGTGAATAACACATGTAATGGTACTGTAAGTTCATGCTGAATTATTCTCAGATAATTGTTGCAAATTCTGTCTCCTCCCTGTGATTTACTAGCATTAACATGCAGGTGTTATACCTGTCATTAAAGGAAAGGGGAAGTACAAAAAAAAGTCCTATACACCCATATGTCTAGTTTCTTGTAGTGGAAAAATAAAGGAGAGGGTTTGGAAAACTATTGCCAGAAATGGAAATACTGGGGTTTGTTGCCAAGTCTGTCCCCTCTCTGTGCTTTAGTAGGGTCCAGTTGGATTAGTATATTATCAACATTGTCTAATTTGATTTCGATATTTGAACTTACCTGAATGTTACTATCACAAATTATTTCCACCTTTGTACAGCCAAACTGTTTGCATAAAATTCTATAAAAATAATGACAATCTGTTGTGTTTGAGATTAAATTTTAGAATCTACATGCAGCTTATCAATTTGTGTGATTTTACTCCTAGAGATCCTACGCATCTATAAAGTGGGTTCCTATTATGTTCAATATCTTTATTTAAATTTTCTATCATTTGTTTTCTGACCTTATTTCAATTTATGCTTACCTTGTTTAATCAGTTTATTTCAGTTTTCAAGGTTATAGCTCAACCTAATTTACATTTCTTATCTGTTTATCTCTCATATGAATTATCTTGTCCTTATGGACTATATCATCCTGAGCATTTGTGCCTAGATCGTTATGTCAAATATTTGTTTATTTGTTTGCTTTTGCATTCAAACAACTTCTCTTCAAACCTTGTCACATTTCTTCTGCCATCTTTCCACTGAATGCTTCACTCTAATTAATTTTACAATGACGTTTTTGCTTCCACATATTCTGTTATTAATTTTCTTTACAAATGTTTAAGATTCCATTTTAGCAGAATTATTTAACCGTACTTTAACCTTGATAACTCTATGATCACCGCACATCAAATGGTGATAAAAGAAGAATAAAACAAGGCAGCATAACACGACCACAGTATCACCAATAAATGGGGGTTGCTTGTGCCCCCATTTATGCCAACCTGGTTATGTTAGACTGGGAAAACACTTTCTTATTTCAGTGTGAATATTTTAAATATATTAAGCATTACAGTAGGTTTTTGGACAACATTTTCATTTTATGGGATGGTCCAAGTGAAACAATCAATGAATTTGTAGCTTATTTGAATAACACATGCAGTTTTTTGAAATTCACCCATTCTTGGAATACTACAGGTATTGCATACTTAGATACCTACATCTTTAGTACTCCAAATGTTTTCTCCTCACGGTTATATAGAAAGAATACCTTTTCCAATAGTTATTTGGAATTCACTAGTAATTATCCTAGGAAAACCCTGAAAAATATATTTACAGGACAGTGCATCAGGGCGGCAAGTATGACATCCTGTTATAATGAAATGTTAGAAGAGATAAATTTCATTGGATCCCTTTTTAGTTCCAGAGGTTACCCCAAAGAGATGCTGAAAGACATTAATGAATATGTAATAAGGGAATGGTGTACGAAATACCCACCATTTTTGGGTAACAATTTTAATTTCAACATCACTAAGGACAGTCACTCTAATGGTGGGGCAGATTTCAAAAGGGTTTGTATATTGGAGTACAATTCCCAAGCCAGTGATGTTAAAAAAATTCTTATCAAAAATTGGAGCGCGTTTAAGACAGATAAACAGGTGAGTGACGTAGTAGGAGATCACCCCACTTTTGTTTATAAAATGGGACATAACTTGAAGTCTATATTGGAAAGAGGCAATATGTGTAGGAGCATCAAAAAGTGAAATAGGCACACGGTAAAATGTGGAAGTTGCAGCCATTGTAATTCCATATGGGAAGTGAAGGGAGTTACATTAGAAAATGTTAACAAATCTAAGATTATATTTCAGAATGGGAATTGCAATTCAAAATACATTATTCATTTAGCCAAGTGTATGATATGTTCATGCTTCTACATAGGGAAAACAGAGAGACAGCTTAAAAAATAGAATCTATGATCATCTTTACTGCATAAGGTGAAAGGACACTAATAAAGCCTTGTACAGACATATAGACAAATGTGGGGAGACACACATATTTAAATTTGCTATATTGGAACAAGTTATTATTGGAGCCAGAGGAGGAAACTTTAAGGCAATTTTAGGACAAAAGGAAACAAAATGGCAGATTTTAACAGATGCAGCAAATGAGCCTGGCTTGAACGATTATATTACTATCAAGCCAACTTTACAGTTGAGGGCTTAGATTTTTAGTGTTTTAGTGTTTCAGTATAATAATTTTTTAGATAGTGATAAGTCATTAAAGGAAATGTATGTCAAAATATGTATTTATATTTTTAACTCTTGATAGGTTATTTAATAAGTACACATATTTATTATCTTTTAAGAAATCACATTTTTTTATGAATTTATGCACGTTTTGCACACCGAGCTTACCAACAGTCGGACTGGAAGGGAATATTATGTTGTGTTTTAATTAATTAATGAAATGAGTATATCTTTAAATGATATGATTCTTTGTTAATGTTGATTTGGCGCCTAAATTACTATTTAAGGAGTTTAATGGAGTACAATGTTGTTCTAATGAAGTCCAGTATTATCTGGATGAAAGCACTCAATCAAAGGTGTTTTTATTTTGTCTACATTGAATAAAGTTTTGGCACGAACGAACCCTGTTGACTCTACTTCTGCAAAATGTTGATAAAAATCGACATGAAGTCGCAATCATCTCCTTAGGAACAGAAACAACTGCCAGCATGTTCCATTCCTTGGTATGTTTATTTACAATTGTTGCTCCTGTTCATACATTGCAAGTAATTTCCTTACTAACATTGTAGAATCAGTATTTTACGATGATGTGTCATTGTTATTCAAAAACTTGCATGGTGATTGGACAGCCCAACCAGCGTGCCCATTGTAAATTGAGCCTATACCAATAGAAAGCAGTGTGGCTGCTGAAGAACCACTGAGCAGCCAGACTTTTCTATTGATACATGCTACTGAGGGCAGAACAAATACAAGACAAATTGGGTACATTCTGCAAAACTAGAAAAACAGAAACATACCTGATTTTTCCTTGTACTTCTGCATAGTCTCAGCAGACTGTCATATCGCTGAACTGTCTAGATTATCAGAGAATGTTCACATTTTTGCCTCATGCGCAGTACATCAGGTAATGTGGAAGAACAAGGAAACACCATGGAACAACACTATAGCACCATTATACAAAGACATTATTTAGGAAAGGTAGACAATTTCTTTCTTAAGTAATGTCATTGTACAATGACAATAACCTACTCTTGGCTGTGGGTATATCAGGATTTACCCATGGTTGGCTTTGTTTCACCACTTGGCCTTTGCCCTCTGAATCAAACCATGCAAACCGTGGCTAAACGTGATACACCCATACCCACTTGTGGATTATTGCTTAATTATTTCAGTCTGCCTCTGATAAATTCTTGTCCTCAGTTATCATTTTCCCTTCCTGATTTTATGCAACAAATGTATGAATTTCTCTAGATCATCAGCACTTGGCATTGGTGATCTATACACTCCAATAACTGTAATTTATCCCAGGGCTCTCTTTATTGACATAGTTATACAATATTCAGTACTGTTGTTATCATCAAAGATGTAAGGCTAACAGCTCTCATAACAGTCTTTAATCTCTATCATGATACTTCTCCTGATTTTTTGTTAAAATCAGTTTTCAGTATTTATGTGGTATAACTCCCTCTTTTTGCATATATTTCATTTACCTTTATGACACTTATTTTCCCAAGGCCTCACCAGCTAAAATTAAAATGAACTATGTTGCATTATTGAATTACACTGAAGATTATTTTCATTGTAACCAACCTTTCAGAAATCAAGGATTTTTTTGAAGAATAGTGATGTCAAACATGATCAGTTTCTCCCTTTGTCTTATCCTTCCGGTTATTACTACATTTATGGTCATTATCATAAGAGTACATTAAAGCATTGCAACCCTAGAGAGAGAAATGTTTAATAATGGATTAAATAGTTGCAGTCTCAGGTAGATATGGGACAGCTATAGCAAGCTGTTGAGAGATATTTATATCTCCTCAAAAATTTATTTTCAATTAAAATAACATTTACATAATATTTTAATCATTTTAAACTATATACAATATTTACAATAGCCCGACTTTCAATTATATACACTGTATGTTATTAAATATAGAATTAACAGATCAGTTATCAGAGATACAATACTGATTATTGCAGAGTGTCCAACAAAGATATAACTTTCGAAAGACATGCTTCTGGAGTATTTCTCCCCGGGCCTCTGCTGAAAACAGGATCTGTGGAACCTAGTCGGACTTTCCCGGTCAACAAATATAAAATAAATAAATAAATAAATAAAAATAAAATAAACTTTCTTCCAAGGATTATTTACCAATGGCCTGGGATAGATTCGTAGTTCTTTGATTTTATTTTCATCAATGCAGTTGTCTTCAGTAAAGTATAGAATTCTTCCAAGGTTGGGGGTGTATTTGAATTCCAACTTCTGATTATGCATTCCCAAGATATAGCAAGTATTGTCCATAGCAAATACATATTTGTCTTATTCAGGTAGGGACCTTCAATTACATTTAGTATAATCAATGCTTTAGTTAAGGTAAAGGATTCATTAAATAAAGCTTGTAAAAATGATCGATTCCATTCCAATATGATTTAATTTTATTACATTCATAAAAAATATAAATCCAATCTGCTTTGACTTTTCACACCTCCAGCAAAAACCATTTGTAGTAGTACTGATCTTTTTAATTCTATCTGGTGTTAAAAATGCTCTATGTAAGTATTTCCAGTTAAATATTTTCCAGTACTGTGTGTTAAATATTTTCCAGTACTGTGTGTTAGAGGTGTAATTAACTGATAGTAAGATGTTAGTTTTAATTTCTTCTGTTAACTGCAATGACTGACCCTTTGTTAAGAACTGCCAATATGATGGGTTTGGGAATTGTTTTATATGTTATTAACTCTTTATAAAGATTTGAAATGGAATTTTTCTTTTCACAACTATTATATATAAATTCACACAGAAAACTTATTAGATTTGGAATATCTTTAAATGAGGAATTATTAATTAATCTGCATAAATCTTGAGTGTACATTAGAATGCATTGTAAGGTTAACCAGTCCTGTGTTGGAATATTGTAAGCAGTTTTTATCATATGTATATCTAAAACATTTAATTTATTTACACATTGAAACCAGCATAAGAATCAATTTTGTTCCCAGGAGGTTATTGTTTCCCTATATATTTTGTGAGGGAAGTTCTTAGTGATGGTAAATGGGGTTAAAAGGTCAAACCAAAGTTTTAGATCTATGTTTGCATTCATAAGTTTCCTAAAGGAATTGATGCAATGATTAATCAGTGTTGTTTTAGAAGGTTTTGTTATATTATATTGTATACTTATGCATAGTATGTACCAGTGTTTGTTTGATGTGTCTACTATTAACATTTTTTAACAGATTAAATTCATTTGTTAATATAGTCGTTGTTAAGTCTTTCCAGTTGGCAAAATAATTTGGGTTTATCCAGTCTATTGTAGTTTTAAGCACAAATGCTTTTATATAGGTTTCTATTTCTGAGAAGTTCAATCCTCCTTGCTTCCAGGGTCAAATGTGATGAGTTAGAGCTACTCTATTCTTTTTGGGATATCATAAAATTTTTTATTAAACATGAATTTATTTCTTTAAGAATGCATTTTCAGGAATTAACTATACTGCTAATGCTACATATAGTATTTTTGGCAATAAGACCATTTTTATTAATTGCAATCTGTCTTCAAAAATTAATATAATTTTGTTCCACTTTTCTATATATATTTTTATTGTTTCAATAATTTTTTTTTATAATTTATTAATATTGCTTCATTTATATTTTTGCATAACACTATTCCTAAATAATTTAGTGTACGTTCTTGTTTTCCTATGATGGATTTATCTGTAACTTGTAGTTCTTTTTTTCTTATTTAAAAATAGAAATTTTGATTTTGATCTATTAAAGTGTAGACCTGAAATCTTATAAAATTTCTCCGTTACTACTTCTAGCTCTCCTAATAACTCTCTGGAGTTTGATAGGGTTAATAAAATATCTTCAGCAAAAAAAAATATTTTAGTTATGTACTGGTCATAGACTTCTATTCCTTTTATTCTTGGATTATTGCATATTATTTATGCAAGTATTTCTATAGCCAAATCAAATAAAATAGGAGAAAGGGGGCATCCTTGTTTAGTACCTTTCATTATATGGATAGATTCTGAGATGAAAGGACCTAATTTAATGTAGGCTAAGTTATTAACATATATGTTTTTTAGTAATAAGATGAAGGGAGGAGAAAATTCAAATAATGCTAAAGTTTTAAATAAATATTCCCAGTTGAGGGAATCGAAGGCTTTTTCTATGTCTAATCTGATTACAAGTGTTTCTCTATCTTCACATAATTTATAAGAGTAAGTATCCTTTTAATATTATCATGTGTGTGCCTGTTATATAAAAATCCAGTTTGATCATTATTGTCTTTGAATGTGGGATTTTCATTCTGTTAGCTAGGATTGACATGAATATTTTGTAATCATTATTCAGTAATGATATAGGTCTAGAATTGGTGTTATGAGAGAATATTTCCATGAGGGTGGTATTTTTGCTTCTGACTGGACTTCTAGCAAAGTTTTATGAAAAAGGGAGATTACTGATGAAGGGAAGAGTTTGTAAATTTCTGTAATTATACCATCTATCCCTGGAGCTTTATTAGATTTTTCTTTTATCTTGTCAACAAGTTCTTTGTAGGTTATAGGTTTTTGTAGGTCTAGTTTTAAGTTTTCTGGAATTTTTTTATATTGATAAGGTTTGTATCTAAGTTTATTTGGTTGGTATCTAAATCTACTTTTTTGAAGTGTTCCATATAATGGAACAAAAATGCTTCAAGGATGTCTCCTATATCTGATACTTTTTTCCCTTTCTTTTCATGATACATACTACTAATTTTATTTGCTTTAGATTGTATTTTAATTCTTGTAGATGAATTATGTAGATATCTGGGGTAGGTGGCTAATGAGTTTATTTTTAATTTTTCCAAGGCTAGACAAGTTTTATGTGTTAGAATTTCATTATTTTTTTTATTTAATTCCTCTCTTTCTTTTTTGACTTCTGGGCAATTCTGATTTTTTTTTAGTCTGGTTTTCAAGTCTAATGATTCAGATTCCCACTCTCTAACTTTGCTTTTGTACCAGCTAAGGGTCTTACCAAATACATACCATTTTAATGAGTCCCAAACCATGACTCTACTGATTTCTGTTGTATTATTACTTTCAAGAAATAATTGTAGTTCTGACAACATCCAGGGTCTGAATTATTTAATTTTCGTGATATATGATGGAATTCTAGTTGAGAGGATTAAAGGTTTAAACTCTATTTGGGGCTTCATTATCAGAGAGTCATGATCAGAGAAGGGGCATGGAACTATTGAAAAGTTGATGATTTTTGTTTATAAATCTTAAACTACGAATAATTTGTCTATTCTGGTTTCTGTTCCAAATCTATGGTCTTTATGGGAAAATAATAAAGATTTATCATCTTTTACTTTAAAAGTGACTATTAAATGAAATGAATCAATCCATCTTTTTAAGAATTTTGAAATAGTTATGTGAAAAGACTTCTTGGTGGTTTCAGAAGCTTCTAAGGTACAATTAAAGTCTCCTCCCAGTATAAGATTTCCTTTATAATTGTTGGAAATAAAATCTAGGTGTTTTTTAACCGTTCCTGCTCCAGTTCCTGGGAACCAATATAGATTAGTTAAGGTCCATATTCTGTTATTAAATTTAATTATAACAAACACTAGTAGACCTTCTTTGTCTTCATATTTATAAATAACTTTTGGCGTGATTATGTTTTTTTCCAGAGAATTAATACTCCTTTTGTCTTTTTTCTATAGGAGGACTGAGCTAAGACTGTATAGTCCTTAGGGTTCCAAATAAAGCTATCATTAGACTTAAAATGCGTTTCCTGGAGAAATGCTACTTGTGCCTTATTTAGACTTAAATATTTAGTAAATTTGATCTTTTATTTGCATTATTTAAGCCATTAGTATTTAATGATAAGAATGTTAAATCCATTTCAAGTTATTGTTAGAAGAAACATGTTGCTTCTTTTTTAATTGATTTTGATTATAGTAGTTTGCTGTTTTCAGGTCCTCTCAACCTTATTGTGTAGTGCATTATTAACGCATTTCTACAGCCGCTAGCACTTACTCTGTCACTTATGCTGTAAAGACCTTAAAAAACCTAGCGGCTCCTAGATTTATTTTTTAGAATTCATCTGAAAATATGTTTTCAGGTCCTCCTGACCTTTCTGCATAGTGCGTATTAGCGTACTTATACAGTCGCTAGTACTTACTCAATCGCCAGTGCTGAAGCGATGTGAAACACCTAGTGGCTCCTAGACGTTTTAGATTTCGCCCAAGATTTGTTGTTTTCAGGTCCTCCTGACCTCATTGTGCACAGAGTGTATATTGCATTTTGTGTAGTGTGATTGATGTAAGTGTTCTCCTCACAGTTAACAGGGACATTGTATTTGTGTAGAGAATAACCGATCAAGTTATGTTATACAATTAGATCTCCTCGAGTTAACAATTAGATCTCCTTGAGTTAACAAGGACATTGTGTGTGCAGAGAATAATCATATCTATATGAATGCAATGTAGTTTAACTTATTTTGTATAGAGAGATTGATACAAGTGTTCTCCTCGAGCTACCAAGGGCATTGTATTTTATTTTGTATAGAGTGTTTGTTTGTTACAAGTGTAATCCTCCTCCTACTTTCCTGACGTATTAAGTTTTTTTTTGTCTCTCCTCTCCTTACAGCTGTAACCACGGGCACTCCCTGTACTATTCTTACAAATAAGGATAGTATTTCCAGTCATAGTGAGGACGTCTGAGGATACCCTGCTCCCAGGCATAACAATTGCCTCTCAAAGAGAAAAAGGCACAATTCCACTCCTACAGGGACAACTCAGTGCATGTACCTCTAAGGGCAATATTGTAACAGCATTTTACTGTTATCCAGCGTCCTAACCAGTGTATGCAATAGCAGCCTGCCACAAGCCCCCTGAGTCCATAGTTATCCCCCAGCTGCTCCTACTAACCACATAAAAGCATCACAAGTGTTGTGCAGACTCCTAAAGAGCTGGGCATCACTCCCCTTATTCGCCACCAGGTGGCAGCATTTTACCATAAAAAGGTCCTGCTAAACCCAATTTTGTAAGACCTTGAAGGCTTACCAAATAGGATTTATCTCTGCCCCTAACAGAGTTTTTAACTTAATAATTCTCTTTCCCCCTAGTTTTTCTTTTCCTTTTGTAGAAATTAAAACAGTTCTTGAACATACTATAAGTACAGACACCACAAAGATACAATCCCACTCCCTGGCTTTACCTGTAGTTGTAATCCTGTTCACTGATTGCTTTTCCTGAGCCACCTCACCTCTCGGTTCTTCCCGCTCTGCTCGCCCTCCGGGCTCACTCCGCTCCCCTACCCTACCCCCAAATTCCACCCACCTCCAGTGCATCTAAACTTATACCTTACCCTGACAACCAATCCAATCTCCACACCAATCAACAACTTCCTTCAATTACACCCAGCCACACCCAAACCAGACACCCCACCCAACAGCTAAACTAAAGAACTAAGATCCAACCACTACAACACCCATCTTACTTCCTATCTGAATATCTCTAGTAGCTACACTAACCATGCAATTCATACCACTAGTACTAATACTAACTCTCTCCACTCTAACCTACACCACATCCACACCCACTAACATACCATTAAACAATACCTTCCACACAACACACACTTTCACACACAAACACACTTTACAATCTGCTCTACACTATTTAGTGATAGCTCATTATATATATATATATATATATATATATATATATATGTATATATATATATATATATACACACACACAAAACACCCACCACTCAGCCTCTCAGAAAACAAACACTACCTAGAGCATATATAGACCTAGCACATGCTATAAAACTCAAACTATTCTACAGAAAATGTTTACTAATCTCAGGAGACATACACCCCAACCCAGGTCCATGCAACAACATTCTCTCACACAAACAGACATCAGACCTACTTATTATTAACCTAAACTCAAGAAGCATATCTAACAAATTACATGACCTACACACATTCATAGCCCACTACTCCCCAGATTTACTAACTATTACTGAAACCTGGCTAAAACCCGACACCCAAAATGAAGAAATTCTCCCACCAGGCTATAACATCCTAAGACTAGAGAGAGATGCTAGAAAGGGAGGCGGAGTTGCGATTCTATTTAAAAATACACTAAACCTCCAGCCTCTGCAAACCCCACTTCCCAAATTCCAAAATGCTGAAACATTAGGCTCAATTCTATCTCTAAAAAACAAAAAGAGAATTAACATCCTTTGCAGTTATATCCCTCCAGGAAATAACTCAGCAACAATAGAGGAAATCTTACAATGGGCTACAACCAACCTGCCACAAGAAACTATCCTGTTAGGAGACCTAAATCTAGACTGGCTATCCTGCAATTCTAGCAATCCCACAAACCATATTAACTTATTCGGATTCTCTCAACTAATCCAAGAACCCACCAGAGTGGACAAAAAATCTTAGAAACAGTCAATTATAGATTGGACTTTAGTAAACTTCCCTAATCAAAATTATCATGTCAGCTGCCTACCTGATGCACTCAGCGATCACTGCCCCACTTTCCTTCTTCGTAAAAAGTTAATCATACCCAAACCCATACTGTATAAGGAAACTAGAGATGAGCACAAGGTAAATCCACAAAGTTTTAACAGTATATTACAACAATGTAATTGGCAACCATTACATACTCTAGCACTAGACCAGGCAGTTCAACTTTTCAATAGTACTTTTATGAATGTTCTTAATACAGTAGCTCTCATTAGAAAACTTAGAACCAAAGTAAACTATGCCCCTTGGCTGACTAGGGCCACAAAAGGCTTACTAAAAGCCAGAGATAATGCCTGGAAGATCTGGAAAAAGAACAACACTAGCTTAAATAGACAGAACTATCAATAACTTTGTAATCAAGCCAAAAGACAAACAAAGCTAGATAAACAAAGCTACTTCCTAATTCTCCAAAACAAACATTCGAAAACCCCCCCAAAAGTTCTGGCAGGCTATCAATTCCCTTCTAAAACCCAGCAAAACTACCACCCCAGCTCCCAACACAAACACCACTAATGTCAGTATAGCTTCTCAATTCAACCATCACTTTACAGACTCTATTCTACCACTATCTACCCAGCTATCTAGCAATAACCCTCTATCCACCCCCACTAAGGATCACAATAATATACCATCATTTACTCTCTCACCCGTACCAACCTCCATAGTCAAAAAACTACTCTCAGAACTAAAACCTACCACTCTTGCAGCTGATGGCTTACCCACTAATTTTCTAAAATTAGCAGCTGAATCCCTAGCCTACCCTATCTCAATTCTGATTAACTGCTCCATAAAAGAAGCATACATCCCTCAACTATGGAAATTATCACATATTATCCCCCCACACAAAGGTGGCAACTCCTATGAACTATCAAACTACCACCCCATTGCTATCCTATCCCCCCTATCCAAACTCCTTGAAAAATGTATTCATACCCAAGTGATGCATTTCCTAACCTCACATAATCTCCTCTCCTCAACTCAGCATGGCTTCCGCCCAAACCATAGTACAACTACTGCTCTTCTGTCTTTCACTAACCAGGTTAACCATCTTAGAAATAACAACAACTTTGTATCTGCCATATTCTTAGATCTCTCTAAGGCATTTGACATGGTCTCACATAACCTACTTCTAGACACTCTATCGTCAATGTCCTTTGCCCCCTCTACAACTGCTTGGTTCAAAAACTACCTCTCTGATAGGAAACAGTCAGTCAAATGGCAAGGAGTACTATCACCTTTACTATCATCCACCATAGGTGTTCCACAAGGCTCAATACTAGGCCCATTACTATTCACTATTTTCACCAATAGACTACACACCTCCACACTGCATGCATCACTTATACAGTACGCAGATGACTCCACCTTAATCTGCTCAGCCCCATCCCTAACCACTCTTCAAAACCTTACCCAGGAATCCTTCAACTCCATTGAAAAATGGATTACTGATATCCAACTGATTCTTAACCCCAACAAGACCAAATTACTTCTATTCACCCCGAACAAATACAGACCCACACCTCATTCCTTCACTATCACTTCCAAAAATGGCACCACTATTTCCCCCTCCCGCCATACAAAACTCATTGGCATTGAAATAGATAAAGATCTTCACTTCGATGTCCATATCTCTCAAACCATTAAAAAAATACATAAAAAATTAGGAACCCTATGTAAACACAAACACTTCCTAACAGACCAAGCACGGGTCACCCTAGCCCAAACCCACCTTCTGTCTACCCTAATGTATGCATCTCCAATCCTAACCCACATTAGGAAAACAGACATGAACAAACTAGATTCATGTTACAATAAGACTGCTAAATTCGCCAATAACTCTGCTTTTAGAAGCCACCATTGCCTTGTTCTAAAAGAGCTACAGTGGTTAGAACTTCATTTAATTAGTTACCACCAGCTAGTCCTCACCTATAACATCCTAAAGAATCCCCACAAGACTCCAGCCCTGAACCAACTACTGAACCAATACTCAGCAAACCGTCCACTCCGCTCATCCAACAAAACCCTTTTGCATATAATTCATGCCAACAACACTGCAGAAAAAGCTCTTTTCTCTCATACCACAGCAAAAATGTGGAATAACCTCCCCCAGAATATTTCCTCAGCATCATCTATCTCACTCTTCAAAAAATCACTCAAATCACACCTCTTGCATTCCTGGCTCTGTCCTTGCATCACATAAATGCTTTCCTGCTCCCCTCAAATACTTCCTACCTTCCTCTATACTCTTTACTGTCTCTATATTACAGTACTAAGAACTCCTCAAAACTGCCATACAGGGCCTTCTTCTGGTCACACTTAAACTTGCTTAGCACAAAATATTGTCTATTTATACTGTCTGATGACTGTATTGTTACAATGGAGTCCTTTTGTTAGCTGAAACAAACCACTGTAATCATGTTCTTCTTGTATGAAATATCTTGTATTGTAAAAAATCCCACTGTACATATTGTTTAATAGTGGAGCTTTTCTCCCCGGGACTCCGCTGTAAATGGACCTCGTTCCAGTCGGACTTTCCCGGTCAACAAATGTAAAATAAATAAATAAATAAATACATAGTTATTCCATTTTCTCTGATAACATTGAATGTTATTTTTATGTGTGTAAACTTGGGAGTGTAATTTAATGTTCTTTCTTCTTTAAATACAAGTAGGGTAAAATTCTGGTCAGGCTTTAAAAAAGTACTTCTATAAAACATTAATTCTAAAGTATCAAATACAAGTAAATATGAATTTCCCATTAAACATGGAATGAACGTCATTCCAAATCCAACAGATAAAGATAGATCTATTGGATTATCACCTATACCTTTAACCAACAATATCAACTGAACTCCATATGTTAAATTATTATATGGAGAATTTTGTTAAAAGAGATATGAAATTCTATATTATTCTATTATTATTCTATAGTATTTTATATATCAGGATGGAATGTTAGTAGTGTTAACAATTATTATGTTGACTTAGAAAATATCCAATATTTAGTTACCCTTAAGAGATCCCAAACAAGTGAGATATGTCATTTTGGATAAATTAAATGCAACAGAGGAGCATACACTAAATAAGCCAACAACAAATAGATTATTACTAAAATAATTTGACTAAAAGGAGTCTGCAGGAGACAATGAGTGATTACCAATGAAATATGAATTTACTGTAGGTGTACTGTCTTCCTTTACTTTCCCACTCTTCAGCTCACCAACTTCAACTTACACTTATGAAAAGACATGGCTTATCAGCGGTATCCTGACTCTGAGTAGAGGCGCTTTACATTCTAGTGTGCAGTGATTTTACATATTTATAGATTTACAAAACAGAGTCTAAGAATGAACTATGATCACCTTGACAATTCCCACCCTGCATAGGGCACCTCCTGCTTCCAGAATGGGTAATCACATCAGGTCTAGAATGAATGTGTAGGTACCCATATTGTAATCAAGACTTACCTTAGGTAAATATTAATCAAATAGTGTTTAGAGCATCTTAGAGAGTTCTCGGGCCAGTTAGAATACTCCTAAGCCTCTCCTCCCATGACCAAAAACAAAGATTTCCCTTCCCTTTCTTTCCCTTGTTTTAAATCAGTACTAATAAAATAAATTCAGCAAACATAGGTAAACAGAAATAGCATTCAGTAGGCCATCTTGTACATGACTCGCAATCCATTAAACAAGTCAGTGACTAACATCACTTTAGTAAACATTATAAAGACAAATTAGAAATAATTTCCTATCTCTTTAAATTTTCTGATAAAGTAAAAAGTTAACAATAAGCTATTTTAACTAAAAGTGTAAAGCATTTAATTTTTTCCTTGCATGTATACATTTCTTCTTATATTGTAGTGTCAACAGCTGTCTTTGAAATCTGTACAATACTTCACTTCTTCAAATCATTCCTTTTTCAATTCTGGTTTTGTTTTGTCAAAATGGCAGCAATATTTCAAGGGCACAATTAATATTTAGACTGATGTTTCAAATAAATAACGTGCCAGTTGAGTAAGTTTAGAATGTATGGTTAGTTCAAATATAGCACGTTGCAAAAAAAATATGTATTTTTTCGTGTGCTCTAGAGACTGTCAAGTGACGTATATAATGTAGCATATATAGAGCAGATAGCTTATGGATTCAGGTTGTTAAAGTAACTTATGATTATTAATCAGGCAGTTTCATTTAAGTTCACAAATAATTTAGGGACATTTCAGTTGAGTTTCCAGGAATGTGTAGTCCAATGTAAGTAATTTATAAAGTATTTACAGGTTGTTCTATTAAGTTATCTAATTTACCCTTCCTTAGCTTGTAATTCAATTTAATAGCTAAATAACATTACTTTTTTTATAATAACATCTGAGTCCACTTTTCCTCATAAACACGTGTCACAATTCATTAAACAAAGCAGAGTCTAACATCTGACTAATAATCATTATAAAGACAAATAATACTAATTTCCTAGCTCTTCAAACTTTCTGATATTACAAAATGTTGACAGTAAGCTACTTTAACTGGAAGACTAAAACATTTCAATACTTCCTTGTGAATATACATTTTACTTGTACTGTAGTATCAAGAACTGTCTTTGAAATCTATGCATTACTTCACTTCTTTCAAGTCATTCATTTTACAGTTCAGATTATATTTTGTCAAAATGTCAATAGCATTTCAAGGGCACATTTAATATTTAAACTGATATTTTAAATGAATAGCTATCAGTTGCCAAGTGAGTTTGTACAGAGTGTGAGGTAACTGCAAAGATAACATGTTGCAAAAAATAATATGTATCTTTTCATGTGCTCTAGAGACTGTCAATTTCAAATAAGATATAAAATGTAACTTCTACAGTGCAGACACCTTGTGGAATCAGCATGTTAAACTGAGTAATACTTTTTAATCAAGCAGCTACATTTAAGTGCACATGTAGTTTGGGAACATTTCAGTTGTGTTTCCAGGAATATGTAATCCTAGGAGGATAAATCATAAAATATTTACAAATAGTCCTATTATGTATTTATTTTACCTTGCTTAGATTGTTTTTCATTTTAATAACTAAACAACATTACTTTTTCTTATTATTTGTTATCTGTGAGTCTAAATGCACTTTGCAGGTTCACAGTGTCTTTAGAAACTGCAGCAATTGTTTACTGTTGCTATGGCAACGCAAATAGAATGTGAAGAAAGCTTCACTTCTCTTAACCAACAGTACATTTTTCCCTCCCTTTATATATATATATATGTTAATACTAAAAGGAAATAATTCAAAGGACATATGTATATAAATGGAACATTTCAGAGTTAATCACGAACATGCCCCCATTCCCAGTAAGCATAACAGTGACCATCATTAATCTAATAAATATTGTAATAATTAAGTTCACTATTCCAATTAGTGAACCTTAAAACTAGATTTTAGGCTATTGTTTATCTATGTATAGACAGTGAGATATTAAATATATACAGACTATATTAGTATAGTAAATAGGAGAGAATTTAGAAAGGGAAACAAGATGCAGTTAAAATAAATAATGAGAAAAGAGAGGAGAGAAAAGAGAAAATTAAGAGAAAATACACATATACTATGTATGTTGATTTACAGTATAAATATTTTATGTGCTATATAACCCTCCTTCTGTGAAAGAAAAGTACCCTGTTTTACAAACCTGAGGTAATGTGAAAACTCTCATGTGTCATCTATTTTCAAAAAATATAGATAAAGATTCCAGCAGTTAGTTACCTTTGTTTTAAAATTCCAAGCAGTAAAAGTGGTCCTTTAAAAGTAATGTTAAAACAATTCATATCATAATAGATGCTTTGAGAGATTTGGCCGTAACAGTATCAGTCTTTTGCTTCTTCTTTTGACGTCTGTCCAAACATTTGTTTCTTTTATTCTGTTGAGAGAAGGTGACATCCAATCCATATCTTCTGGTAAAGTAATCACATTATTAGTTTTAATAAACGAAGAGGCTTCCTCTAAGTCAATAAAAGTCCTCATCTGTTGGCATACAGTATTCTTATCTTAGCTGCATATGCAAGTTGTGCCTTGATGTTATTTTGTTTCTGAAACTTTATCATTGGCCACACTTTTTTCCTTTGTTCCATTATTCTAGATGAATAGTCGTTATCAAATCTTAACAGGCTCTGTTTATATTTTAGAGGTGCCTTCCTCCAAGCAGATCTTAAAATCAGTTCCTTGTCCAAGTATGAAAGAAATTTGATAATTATTGACCTAGGAGGAGAGTTTGAGTTGGTGGCAGGTTTCCCAAGAGCTCTGTGCGCCTTTTCAATGCCAAAGGAAAGTCCTTCTTTTAAATTTAAAATGTCAGGGATCCAGGTTGATAAAAAGGAAATAATATCCTCACCTTCTTTGTTTTCAGGTAATCCAAAAATCCTGATATTATTTCTCCTCTCCCTATTTTCCAAGTCATCTACTTTATTAACCAACCAAGTATTTTGTTTAAGAAGCAGTTCTTTCTGTGTTTCCTCTTTCTTAAGTTTGCTTTCTAAGTCATTTAGAGAAACCTCTATTCCCATTATCCTTGTCTGGTGTTGTTGTAGCATTTCCTTGCGGGTGTGAGCCTGTTTTTGACTGCTTGTTTTAAGATTTTCTAGGTTCTCTTTAAAATCATCCATCCTCAAAGACAACTCCTGCAGGGTAGATTTCATCTATTGTAGTTCCTTTTTTAAGGCAGCATCCTGGTGAGAATTCCTTGAGTTGCTCATTTTAACAAGTCAATATATCTCCAAGCTTTTTGACAGGAAATTATTTGTAAAACTTCATCAAAGTTTCTAATTACGTAAATTAGTCCTTTATCTATAAGATTTTATACTTTGAAGAAAAAAAAAAGAATATTTTTCCTGTCTTATTTAACTAGCTATATGGAGCTCTAAAACACTGCTGCTTTCAGTTAGCCATTCAGGCTCCACTCCCCAAGAGATATTTATATCAATCAAATACAATTAAAATAATAAAACAGTGTAAGACACAACAATTTTAATAGCATTATATACAAACTTCCATGTTGCACAAATGATTTTTTATTTAATAGTTCAAAATATACTCAGCTATATGATGGATGGAGTGCATATCAAGTCATTTAAATGTAATGACTTATCAATGTAATGAGAGGGAAATGTGCATTCAATGAAAAATGTTTTGTGAATCATAGGTCAATGGAATGCATATTTAATGAATAATATCACATCTATGTTTGTATATATAGATAAATGGAGGTAAAATGATCAACTATACATTTGTGTTGACAGGGTTTGTCTCTCTGAGCTGATGGCCTTTTTTCAGCGGAGGCCCAGGGAAAAAAGCTCCACATTTATTTATACAATAGAGTACTTAAGGTACCAAATCAACAATGTGGAGAAAAGCTCCAGGTATCAGTTGGTAAGAATATATTAATAATGTTCAAAATAGAATTTATATTGAATACAGACAAATTTAAATTGGGTTTTCAATAACAAACAATATTAAATACAGACAAGACAGTACAAGTTTATACTTGGGTTTTTCAATAACAAACAAATTATATACATTGATTTAGAGAGAGGATTGTAGAGGTTATGCAGCATAGATGGGAAGTATTGATTAAAGGAGTAGCAGCAATAAATAGTAGATAGGGGTGATAGAGTAAAAGATTGTTTAGGTTGAGAAGGAAATTAAGATTATGTAGATAGGGCAGAAACTGAGTAGAGATTTTAGGTAGGCCTGTGTGCTGCAACAGGAAATAGGAAGGAGAAGAAGTTAGGGAGACTGAGTGCTTGAGAATACGTTAAGGTGGATGAGTACAATGGCAGGACCATTGACTGTTCAGGTATTCTTTTATGGCTGATTTGAATTCTTTAACATTGAGAGACCTAATTTCCCATGGGAGTTTGTTCCATGATTTGGTAGGATTGTAGATGTAAAGGTTGCAGCCAGTTTTATTCTTTGGTTGATGGGTTTGTAGTAGGTCTTGGTCTGAGCTTTGAAGAGTTCTAAAAGGAGTGTAGTAGGAGATAAGGGAGCATAGGTTGGGACAGAATGGAAGGGTGATATAAAATGGAATGAATAACCACAAACTGAGAGAGAAAAAGCTGATGGAGAAATTCAGAGAGAGACAGTGATAAGATTTATAATTTAGGTTTGCTGTGAATCTAGCAACTTTGTTACAGGTAGATGCTAACGTAGTAAGGAGTGATGAGTTGAGGTTTGTGAGGATTTGAGAGCTGTACATTAGACTTGGTAGTAGATAAGCATGTGAGAGGGATATCCTTGCTTTGTTAGTGAGGAACTTTTTATTTCTAAGACTCCCAGTTTGTGGTGTGTTTTACTGATATAGCTGTTAACATGTAGATCACATTTTAATTGGTCATTGATTATGACACCTAGAACTTTAGTGGAAGATTCAACAGTGATAGGTGTAGTACTGAAAGACAGTATGGAGAAGGAAGATTTCAGACTAAGCTTTTTGGGGTGAAAAAGTAAGAATTTGGTTTTATTAGGATTCAGTATAAGCTGGTTATTGAAGAGCCAGGTTTCAACTGAGTTAAAGGAAGACTAAGTGAGATAAATTCAGTAGGTGTGTCAGCAATAGAGAGAACTGTGGAGTCATCAGCATATTGACAAGTGATGACTGAGGGCAAGATGTATAGAGTAGGTTAGTGAAGATATTGAAGAGTAATGGACCAAGTATAGAACCTTGGGGAATGCCAGTTTTAACAGGCTGAGGGGGGAGATATCAAAGAGCCATTTAACAGATTGTTGTTGATCAGAGAGATAGCTAGAAAAACATCCTATAATTGTGATAGAGAAATTGATATTAGCCAGTTTGCTTAGAAGGAGAGTGCGGGAGACTGTGTTGAAAGCTTTTGAAAGAGCAAGGAATAAGGAGAAGACCAGTTTGTTGTTGTTTCTTGCTTAAGAGACAGAGTTGAAGGATAGGAGGGCAGTGGTAGTACTGTGTTTTGGAAGAAAGCCATGTTGTGTGGGGTAAGTAGACTTTCTTGCAATAAGTGTTGCATGACCTGCTTGTGAATGCATTTTCCCAGGATTTTAGAGAGGGGCTGAAAGGATAGCTATAGGTCTGAAGTTTGATATTTCTGAGGAGTTACACCTCCTTTATGTATAAGTATAGTGTAGAAATCCTTCCAGATGGAGGGAATGTAAGATTTGGAGATGGAGCAGTTTATGAGAATAGATACAGGAAGACCCAGAGATTTTGCTGCTACTTGAAGGAAGTAAGGAGGAATGTTGTCAGCTGATGGAGAACAGGGTTTTAGTTTGCTGAGTAGAGATTTATTGTGGCAGGTGGGTACAGGTTTGAGGGAAAATGAAATACTGAAGCTTGTGGAGAGAGAAGGGCTATGAGAGATAACTGTGTTGGTATTTGGGGGGGTTAGAGGGTAGTATCTTCTTGATAGGTTCAATAAAGTAGGAATTAAAGATAGCTGCAGTTTCTTGCACTGTTTTTGTAGGGCAGGGTTTGGAGAAGAGGGGTTGCCGAGGTGGAGAATTTGATTGATTGCATGCCAAAACTTAGAGGGATTTGACTTTTGAGCAGTTGGTGGGTTATGATAGAATTCTTTTTTGTCCTTCAACAACGCCTATCACACACCGTCATTCCTAAACAAAATTAACCCAAACACCTCACCTTTATGCCCAACATGCCCTAATTCAGTGGCAGACATGCTTCATATCTTCTGGTCCTGTAAAAACGTGTACAAACTTTGGTGCTCCCTAAGAGGATGACTAGAGAAAATGGGATATATGAAGTCAACTCTATCCTTGGAGATGGGCTCTATTAAATATCTATCCAGGCTCATTTAAATTTGAAACTAAACATATTATCGTGACACCATGTTTCCTTCTCAAAACTTACATTACTTCAAACTGGCTAGACAGTTCCAAAATGTCTTGGAATGACTTCCAGTCGATGGCTGTTAAATATGTTTTGGCAAGTAAACTTAAGACAACAAGCAAAAAGAAAATGTTATTTTCAAAAATATTGGAATAACTTACTAGATGCTCTTAATCAACATTACCCTTAGGTGGATTTCCATCCTCCCCTTTTCTCCCTCGGGCTTTATCTTACCCACCCTATCTCTAAATCCCCTAGTCCACTTGGGTTGTTAATTCTGTGACAAATACTTTTCCTCTTTAATCTCTACCTCCAACAAACTCTTGAATGATCACAAACATTTTAACCCCCTACGTTATCATTTTCTTCCCTTGTGCAAATACTAACATCTAGCTTCCTTATACTAACACTCTATTCAATGACAGTCGTGTGTATATATTGTATATAGTTAAATCAAATAAGCTCTAGGCGTACTGATACACCCCCATACACCTGTATAATAATTATTTGTCATTAAATTTTGATATTTTTCTGTATGTTAATTTCCTAATCACATGCTTAATGAAGGTTATTATCTCTTTTTTTGTTATATAGGTCTAATTGTACATGTGCCTAAGCAAGTTGTATGTAGCATATTCATTTATTTGTCTTTGAACCTATTTGCATTGTGTGATTTGTAATTTATTCTGTATTTGTGTCTTTAAAAATGCTAATAAAAATCAGATTGCAAAAAATAATTCTTTTTTGTCCTTACTGATGTATTTTTTATCTGGTTTCTAAGTTGCTTGTATTTTTGTACGTGGATGGTTAGTTTGGATTTTAACCATATTTTCCAGATTCTGTTTCTAGATTTCATCAAGTTGTGAATGGTTTTGGTTAACCAAGGGGATATGTTGGCTTTTATACATACAGTGTGGATGGGTGCTAGTGAGTTGAGGATATTTAGGAAAGCAGAGTTAAATGTTTGTACTGCCTATTCTAGAGGCATTTGGTTCAGAAAAGCCCACATGATTTTGGAGAAGATGGCAATGAAAGTTTCAGGGTGGAAGCTGGATAGCTTGTGACAAGTAATGTATCTGCATGGGCTAAGGGTATAAGGAGTAAATCAGAGCAATTTTAAAGGGGAGTCATCACTTAGGGTGTCTGGTAGAGTTGTAGGGTTGTGATATTTCAGTGGGTCAGAGAGTAATATCCAATAAATAAGGGAACCAGAGTTGTGAGGTTTGTTGGCATGGGTAGGTGTGCAGATTGAGTGAAGTTGTGCAGGTTAATAGATTGGCTAGACTTATGTGAGCATAGACATAACCAATTTATATTGATGTCACAGAGGAGGAGGATTTCATTATGAATGTACTGAGAGAGGTAGGCGAGAAAACTTTCAAGTATGGGGATGTTGCCCCCAAGTGGAATATATATAGCTACTATGGTGACTGTAATATAACTGTTTAGTTTAAGGTTAGCAATCAGGATTTTGGCAGGAGGTAAGGATGGGATTTGTTTGTCTAAGAGTGAAAGAGTAAAGTGACTGGAGTAGGCAATGGCAACTCCATCTTTTTTTCTTTTGAAAGTCAAGCTGTAGTATGTTATACCCAGGAGGGATAATGTCTTTATCAGGAATATGAAGCTTTAGCCAGGTTTCTGAGAGTGTGATAATATCAGGGTGTGGTAAGCTTACCAAGCATGAAGTTCACTAACTTTATTTAGTATACTTCTAGTATTCATTGAATAGAAAGATAAATGTTTTTTTTTTTAGGAGGGATAGGTTGTCCTGAGTGTGGGGAAGTAGGATGGTTGCTGGGTTAGGAAGGGGTTGGGCCTGGATTTGGATGGATATCACCTGACAGGAATAGGGTTTTTGAGAGGATGTGGCTGTATAAAAGTGAGGGGTAATAGCTAGGGTATTTAATTTTATTTCTTGGGTAATAAGTGGTGGTAGGATGAAGTTTAATTTTGGGAAGTAAAGAATTGGGAGAGAACTGGTAGAGATGTTAATGACTTAGTCCAGTGGATGAGGAGTGATTTTAATAGGTGAATAGCTTTGAGTGTTGTGTTTAGTAGTTAGTTGGATTTCAAAGGAGGTTAGAAAGTAAAAGAATAGTAGGGAAGGGAGGTAGAGGAAGATGTAGCTTCTGTGGGTCATGTTAGTGAGGTGTTAAGTAGATGAAAAAAGAAAAAAAATGAGAGTCAGGTATAGCCAGATAACAGATTAATGAAATGTGAGGGAGGGGAGAAAGGTAACAGCAGCAAGTGGGCAGTTCCAAGTGAAAGTACTGAAGGTAAAGGAGGAGGTAGTCAGGTGGTGCTATTGGAGGTGGAGTTATATGTGTGTGGAGATGAAGATAAGTTCTGATCTGTTTTTGGAGAGGACAGGGTGGGGTCAGGGGAGGGGAAATTGGGCGGTTAGCTATAAATGTAATTATATGGGGTGGGTGAGAATGGGGGTGGGGTAGGAGAGCAGTGTGAGCTTGAGCTTTAGTGAGGGCAAACAGAGGGGGGCTACAACCTAGGTGGCGAGTTAACCAAGAGACTATCAGTAAGAAAAACAGATAAGTCCTGCAGGGGGGTTGTATTGTAGTCACAAAGCCTTATATGGAGAAAAAACAAAAACAGGCCAGATATATAGCCAGAAATTGTAGAAAAATCTCAAGAGGAGACTATGTGGGAAGGCAAGCAGTGTGCGAGTGTGCAGGAGGGGAAAAATGTTGGGAATAGTTATGAGCTGAAACACTCTGAGAAGGAAATGGTCTAAGGCAGGGAATTCAGAAGGAATGCTACTGAGAAAAATAGGGGCAGGAGAGAAAGCTATGCTGAGGACTGAAGACAAAATGAGAGGCAATAGCAGAAGTGAGGAGGAGAGAGGGGGCAGGGAGTAGGTTCCAGTGGCAAGGAGGTAGCCAAGACTTTACAATATAGTCAAACACGTACAATATGCTGTACAAAAATGCAGGAAAAGTGCTTTAACACATACTGTGATAAACTCAAGCAGTTGTAGTGTGCCTTTTCCTTCGGTAGTTTGCTGGGTAGTGACTGCTGAACTAGGACCACGTAGCTTAAACAGTAGTGGATTTGGGTTATTGGTCACCCAAGAGGTAATGCAGGCAGCAGTTCAGTAATAAACTCAGGCAGCTGTAGTGAGCCTTTTCCTTTGGTGGTTTGCAGGGTAGTGACTGTTGAGCTGGGATCTCATAGCTTAAATAGAAGTGGAATTGGGTTGTTGGTCACACGAGAAGTAATGCAGGCATCAATTCTCCTTCTCCGCTATAAATTATCAACAGAGCTGAATTCTGTGATAAAAGTTAACTACAAGTGTTTTTTATGGGGGCAGGCTCCCCTGCACCCCCAACGGAGGGGGGGGGGCAAGATCACTACACACAGCCTAAAATTATGTACTCCAAAGCCATGGTTGCACCAGTTCTAAGACATGAGAAATATTTGCAAATCAGGGAATCACATCAGGTATGTACCAGCAGGGATTTACAATGAAACAACACTGATTTGTGTTATGTGCTGCACACATGTACCTCTAGACTGTGCTGCTTAAAGTATTCCATTGGCAGACACTGGTGAGCAAATGTGTTGAAAACAATTATTTACAAATAAATGTACTATCAACCACTTGTATTACAGATCAACATATTTATGTGAATTCTGTGCACGCAGACATGTATTATGCACTACATATGTGTGTGTACGTATATATATATATATATATATATATATATATATATATATATATATATCTACATATTTATACACACATACACACACGGGTCTGGAAGCTCGGTTTCAAAACTTCGAACTTCATATGGTCAAGACCATGAGATCAAAGTTTTGAAAGTTTAAATGGTTTAAATGGAGATCAATGCACATCATGGAATAGGATATTTACGGTTTACCATTGTCTTCACTATAGTGCAGTCTGAGAGTTGGCATATTTAATTATCAGGGGTGTGGGGGTCAAGGGCCCCCCACATAAATGTAAAATGAAGTTTCGAACGAATATAGGTATCTGTCAAACATAACTCATCTAAAATCATTTCATCTAAAAAAAAGAAAAAAAATGTTTTTTGGGTAGGCATGTACCCTTGCACACCCCCCCCAACTTATACATAACAACACAGACACATTGCAGTGTGAAAGGCAAAAAAAATGGAAGTGCACCACCAGCTTGAACAATCCAGGACACTGTGATAAAGCAAATGGCAGTATTACATATTAGTGATCAAAACAAACAAACTTTCCTTATTTTCAGAGTTTTAACTGGTAAACTGTAATGTAGAATATTATTAGATAGAAATGTGATTAGCTAACTTTTTTGGATAACTTATTATTAAGTAAAGTGATAGCTGTAGGTTATATATATATATATATATATATATATATATATATATATATATATATAGTTGTAGAGTACTGGATCAACTGTTCACCTGCACAAACACCTGTTTGGTTGACACCATTTGACTGATGCACACAGATGGTCAGCAAATGTGTAACAGTGACAACTCTGGGAATTTTCCCTTTCCCCAGGGATTATGAAATCTCAGAGTTGGTATATGTCATTAGCAGAGAGTGTGGGGGGCTGTAGTCCTGCTGACATGGTGGGTGCAGGGTAGTTTGCTCCCCTGTACAAATAATTGTATCTGGTTTGCTTTGCTCTAGGTTAATCCCTGGGGCATGCACAGAACATGTCGGCATTTGTAATTTCGACATTTTCACTTTGGGATTCTGTGTGCTGGTGTAGGTGCATAGTCGATCCAGTTCTCTACATCCATATCTATCCATCCATCTATGTGTGTTGTGTGTGTGTGTGTGTGTGTGTGTGTGTGTATATATATATATATATATATATATATATATATATATATGCACACACACACATATATATATATATATATATCTATATATATATATATAATTTTATATTGTTGTATACATTACTGTAACCAAAAATAAATGAAGTCTGCATTTGGTGCATAATATCATACCTGTGTGTGTGTGTGTGTGTGTGTGTGTGTGTGTGTGTGTATATCTGTTTATCTATATGTAGATAGAGAGATAGATAGAGAGACACACACAAACATACATGCGGTTTCCCTTCAGAAGATCGATTTTTCAGAAAATCAAACTGCATATATAGCTGACACCATATAACCGACTTTGCAAAAAGTCAAAGTGTTACTGCTGAGATCACGATACAGTGGGGATCAGGGAATTTACCCTATTCTCTAATGTAATGCAATTTCAGAATCGGTATATATAAATTGAGAGGAGCAGGCTTGCCCTCTGCAAAAACACAGATTTTGGATGTTTTTTGCTTTTCAGTATTACAGAATATGGATCATATCATATTAACCTTATGCAGTTCGGCATTCCATAAAATCTATCTAGCCATATATGTGTGTGTATATTTCTATCTCTCTCCCTCTCTCTCTCTCTCTATATATATATATATATATATATATATATATATATATATATATCATCCAAGTTACAAGTGTCCATCTATTGCACTGAGAATAACCACATAAATCCAAAAATGAAGTACTCCAGCACTCACAAATGTGAGTTTATTGCCCAAGATGAAAAAGCATACACAGACCATGCATCATAACCTCATCAGTCAAAATCTATATTTATATCTATACACACTCACTCACACACACACATAGATAGATACATACATAGACATATACATAGAAAAATATATATATAGGTATAGATATAGATGCAGATACATCATTTATATTTTTTGTATTTTTTGTACACACTACTGCAAAAAACAAAATAAACACATGCATATGTGCATGTTTGCAGGTGCACAAACACATACACACACACACACACTACAAAACACTCTCATAAAGTAATGTACAGACACACACATGCAGAAAGGTACACCCACTCAAAATAATAACACAAATAACTGAATAACACTATGACATATGTGGTCAGGTTGTGCATCCTTCTGGTCGCTTGTGATGCACATATAGACAATCATCACATCAATGAGTATGTTAAAATGCATACAAAAGCTTAGAGCCAAAACCTGGGATACTAAAGGTAATATAAATGCAAATATCTCTATAAAACCACACACATTCACTCTGGGCAGCAGCAAAGTACAATTTTCATTGCAAAATTCACTGTATGTCAAGGATACAGATGTTTTCTATTATGCAAGTACTAAAAAAATGAGTCAGTCTTTTGTGTTTCCGCATAACCATTATGCTATTGCATTTAAATCCATAATGGAAGTTCTTGTTATTATTGGAGAACTCTAACTGCAAAATCACCTTTCCTGCTGAAAGATCTGCTTCTATTTTCTCTTCTGAAATGTAAGTTTTAGAAGCGTATAAAATTGATCTCTACTCACAGAAAATAATCACTTGACCCAGCTTGCCTGCTTGAGACTCTCAGGCTTATCAGACTACATAATAGCAATCTCAACCTTATATTTATTTTGCTGCAAGTGATTTGGAAGAAATATTAAAAAGAAAACATATTGCATATTGTGGTTTACCGCAGATGGTGTGATTTCTGATGTGAGACTTGCATCATTGCAGAATGTAGTAATAGAAATGCTATCTGTCAGAATTTTTACTCCTTAAGTTCTTTACGGACTTATACATTAAAGAAAATAAGAACATCTAACTTTGTACAGGTAAATTAACTTCTAATAAAAAATATGATGAAACCCTGGAAACAGCATTTTTAACTGAAACCGTCATCTAACGTTTAACTCAGTTCATTGACATAAATCTAAGAATATATAATTATTGTATAGAAACATTAAAATTTCTCATACAGTCTAATTGCATTGGAAAAAAATGTCACACCTGTTATTGCTAATATGATACTACAGGAATATTAGACAAATTTATCTCATAAAGTCATAAAATGAAAAATACCTGATAAGGTGCAATACTATGCTAAAAATATTTGTTTCTCTCAAAATATCCTGATGTTGAGCTTTCTTAAGTCAGAAATATTCTTAAATGACTTATGAAATGAAGCAAAGAGGTCCACAGGAATTTTTTTTCCATTTGAAATAATGCTGTGTCCTATTTAAGAATGAAAGAGCAAGGTCTCACTTTTACAAGCAATTAAATGTGAACAGCTATTACTTTTTAACATTTAGTGACAGATTCCCTTGTAACAGGGTGTAGCTGTGATGAGAATGTTTACCAAAATGCCCCATCATTTCTTATTTTGTATGTTGCCAGGCTGAGCACCTAAATGAATGCAATCTACTTCGCAGCAGCTCTGGTTATTTGGGAAAAAAATATATATTTTGTATGTATGTATATATATATATATATATATATATATATATATATATATATATATATACATACAGATATAGATATATGGGTTCCTTTTTTAATTTCGAAATACTGAAATCCCATATTTCAGTATTTCGAAATTAAAATACTGAAGTCTTGAAATACCGGCAAACCAGAAGCGTGAAATTCTAAATCCCTAAGTGCGGAGACTTTGCATTAGTGCTTCTGGTGTTGTGGTGTGTGAATGGCAAGATGTGAGTTTGGGTATGTATGTATGTGTATGTCTGTTGGTTAGGGGCTTTAGTGTCTGTCAGTGTGTGTTTTGACTGTGTTGTGTGTGTGTGAGGGTGTGTATAATGTGTGGGAGTGAGTTGCTTGTGTGTGTCTGTCCGATCTCTGAGTTAGTATATATAAGTAGGGGGGTGGGGGGGGATTGCCCCCCACATGTGGGGTGCAGGGGGGCTTATCTGTAGTGTAGGATATTATATTTGAGTTGAGGGGGGAAGTGGTGTATATGTGTTTGTGTGTGCTGTATCTGTAATGTAGCGTTGGGATTTTGAATTTCGCGGTTTTAAGGTTTCGGTGTTTTGTGTCTTCGGGTATATAATTTTGAAATACTGAAATTCGGGATTTCAGTATTTCAAAATTACATAGTGAATCCATATATATATATATATATATATATATATATATATATATATATATATATATATATAGATATATATATGTATACACACACACACACATGTGTAGAGAGAGAGAGATATGCATATATATGAGCATATGTCAATGTAGGTGCATGTATACCATTAAAAAGAGTAATGAGAAATGTACCCCTGTAATGTCTTTTCTTGATTTCCCACAGTTGGCCATCAGCTGCCCATATAGACGTATATACAGTTTGTCTTGTTTGACACAAACAAGTTATCCTAAGAAGTGTACAGCTGTCCAACTTGTACACTGAAAATATACAATGCATTGAATATCTGTTTGTCCATCTGTCTACCTATCTAAAGCTTTTCTTAAAGTGAACTCATGTTGAGTCAGTAAGTCCTTTTCTAAGTAATGTAATCACTGTTGCTTAAAAAGCTGTAATTTGTCCTTTTAGTTGATTGCTGTGTTAGAATATATTTATTCTCTAGAGTATATTGGGATGATGTACATATTCAAAAAATCAATAACACAAATAATAATGTATAAGACTTCTTTAAAAATGTTCTGGATATAATTAGAAACTATGAAACATAACACCTATTAGAAAAAGGATTTTTTTTGTAAAGCAAATTATAATAGGAAATAGAAACACCGATGATGTAAGAAACACACTTTCTGCTCTGCAAAACAAAGTTGCACAGAATATAATGTAAGCAGCTAAATGATACAGTTATATAGCTATGTTTTTGCAGGGTGGATCGAACACCCCACATCACATATATACAAACTGCCCGTAATCTAAAATACTTTTTTTAACATTATACTACCTCCCTCAGAGACAGAATGAATAAAATCAAGTATTCCTTTTACTTCAAGTCAGCTCACAGCTAACATGATTAGATATTAGAGATAAAGGAACATTGCCCCATATCAAAGGGTACTGGAAGGGAGATCCTCTCTGCAAAGGCATCGGTTTTATATCTTTCTTTACAAATGTGCTGTTTTACTTGATTTATTGTCAGTCTTGAAACCCACAATATTAGAAGACATAATCCTGAGACCATAATACTGAAAGACCAAAATGCTGAAGACCACATTGTCGAAAAATCTCAAATACCGAATTCCCTTATCAGTATGAACCTAGGTACAAATGGTAACACGAGTCCTGCAGGGGTGTGGACTCAGGAATAAGTACTAGCATGTGTCCTGCAGGATTGTGGATCCAAGAACAAATACTAACAAGGTCTTGCAAGCGCCTAGTCTGAGAGTTCAATATTGTGGTCTCAGGAATATGGGTTTCAAGACTGTGATAGTAAACAGTAACCATTTGAAATGTTGGGACCCACTAGAGCGAGTCCTGAAACATGGAGACTGACTGGCCAAACAACTGGATTTACATACACTAAGTCTGAGATGCCATTTCTCAGAATATTCCCTTCTGTCTGAGGCATGGGAATCTCTGAGTTGGTGTATATATGTTTGGGCACTGGAGGTGCAGGTGCAAAGAGAAGTTTAAAGGAAAGGAGCAATTTTCAAAATTTGCTCTTCAACTGGTTTTTGGTCTTTTTTTTGGCTTTGCAGCACTCAGCATTTTGAGTAAACATGTACATATATAGATAGATATAAAAACAGATATACATAGATTGATATATAAAGACATAGATATAAACAAATATAGATATAAATATAGACATAGATATATTACATACAAAATACATACATCTCTCATGTATCTCACATGCACACGCGCGCACACACACACTAATATACACACATGCACAGATATGTAGTTTCAGTTTAGTATATTGACAAAACAGGTAGTTTGTTTATTTTACATTTGTTAACCGGGATGGTCAGACTGGACGAGGTCCATTTACAGCAGAGGCCCGGGGAGAAAAGCTCCACTTAATTAATACAAAAATAATGTAAAAAACATTGTTATACTAGCAGTATTTGTGAAAAAGAACAGTAAAAAAGTTCTCATCAACAATAAATACGTATATACATTTTGTTAGTTGTGAGACTAAGGACAGAGATCACAACAAAATAATGTATGTCAAGGGATACCATTTATCACTACCATGCTTACTGAGGGCCTGAAGTAGGAGAGAAAGAGACGGATAGAGGTAGCATACTTTAGGATTATGTAACACATGGACAGAGCCATGAGCTTATGAGATGAGCCTTAAGGGAGTTTTTGAATTGTGTGGTATTTGATGCAGAAGTCACAGAAATGGGGAGATTATTCCACCTTCTAGCTATAACTGTGTGAAAATAGAGCTTTACCTGCTTTGTTGTTGGTTGAGGAGATAGAGAGGAGTGATTTGTTGGCAGAACGGAGTGGACGATTTGGTGTATAGATTGTCAGTAATTGTCTTAGAGCTGGAGTTTTGTCAGGATGTTTTAGGTTGTTATATACTATGACTAGTTGGTGATAGGTTAATAACTGTGAGAGTTCAAACCACTGAAGTTGCCTAAGAGGTATACAATGATGGGTTATAAAGGGGGAATTTTTAGAAAACTTGGCGATTTTGTTATAACAAGACTCAAGTTTGTCAAGGTCAGATTTTCTAACATAAGTCAGAACTTGTGCTGCCTATATTAATGTGGAAAGAAGGTGGGTTTGGGCTAGGGTGACTTGAGCCTGATCTGACAGAAAGTCTTTATGTCTGTATAGGGAACCCAGTTTGTGTGTACCTTTTTAATAGTTTGAGAGATATGGGATGTTGAAGTGGAGGTTATCTATTTCAATGCCAAGGAGTGTGGTGTGGAGAGAGGGTGAAATGACAGTCCCATTATTGGAGGAGATAGAGAAGGAAAGTGGAGAGGTTTTTGATTTATTTGGGGTAAATAGAAGTAATTTAGTTTTGTTGGGATTTAAGATAAGCTGGATATTAGTGATCCACCTTTCCACTGAGGCAAAGGATTCTTGGGCGAGGTCCTGCAGAGTAGTAAGAGATGGGACTGAGCAGATTAGGGCCGCATCGTTAGCATAGTGTATGAGTGAGGCCTGCAGGGTAGAGGTAAGCAGATTATTGGTGAAGATAGAAAAGAGAAGTGGACCCAATATACAACCTTGATGTACACCAATAGAGGTTGGGAGTAAAGGTGATAAAACTCCCTGCTACTGGACAGCTTGTTGTCTGTCTGATAGATAGTTTTTAAATCATGCAATAATGTCAGGGGCAAAGGATAAAGAAAGTTAGAGTATCTATTAGTATGGAGTGAGACACCATGTCAAATGCTTTAGAGAGGTCCAGGAATATAGCAGATACAAAACTGTTGTTATTTCTGTTGGTTAACCATGTTTGTGAAAGAGAGAAGGGCATGGATTTTGTCTGTTTGCGTGATCGACTGCTGCTATTGTTGACATTTGCTGGAATGGCTTTTTGTAATTGTGCTGTTTAGTCTTTCATGGTGGTTTAGTGATTATGGAGTTAGTACATATAAGTACGGGGTGGGTGGGTGTAAAGCCTCCTCATGTAAAAGATTGAACTGTTCAGTTTGCTGCTATGTAGTATTGCTGTATGTATCCTGAAAACGTCATATAAAACCATCTCAACTTCATTATCTACTAGAACAACATATTTTCTCTCACCAGCATGACTTTATAACAAAAGGAAGCTTTCAAACAGCCTTACACACAGTAACTCATGAACACATCTGAGCTATGAAATGTCATATCTGTAAAAGTATGTATACATCCTTATATTGTAGAACATTTTGTAAACACACTGTGAATGATAAATGGTTACTGATAAACAGCAATGTTGTCAATAAAAAATCTTTTTACTGATAAGATACTGATAAGAATTTTCCCATCAGTACTGCACTACATTAAAATGTACAGAAACTCAGGGATATATTTTTCTTTAAAATTTTACAAATAAAATTGTTGTAGAGTAGAAACTGTACATTCTAGTCATGGACTGCTTGAGCAGTTCTGTCCAGAAAGACAGACAGACAAGCACAAACCAGATGAAAGATACGGAAACAAACTGATTTAAAAAAAAACAAACCTTAATGTTCTAATTATAGAAGGAAATTTAACAGTGAATGAGTATAATTGTTTGAATATGCTTTCACCTAAGATACCTACAATGTGTGGACTTCCTAAGTTACACAAAAACATTTCCAACCCCCCCTTTCCGGGCAATAGTGGATGGTAGAAATAGTTTACAATTAGGATGTGCTAAATTTCTAGATACTGAGTTGAAGAAATGTCTACAAGAAGAGGTACAAATTTGCAAGAACTCATGGGAGTTGTTGTGCACCATTAATGATTTGGAATTGCAAAGGGACGACATATTGGTGGCTATCAATGTAAAGGAACTTTACACGGTGATACCCCAAGATAAAGTGTCTACAGTGTGTAATATATTTTTTATTAGCTAAAGGGGTACCTCAAGTGAAATTGTACTTGTATGAGACATTATTTGATGTGGTGCTTTCTAATAATTTCATCTATTTTGAGTCTAAATATTTTGTACAAACCAGTGGAGTAGCAATGGGCTCACCATGTGGTGGAATTTTCGCCAACATGGTTATGGCCCAATGGGAACGTAAATTTGTCTTGAACAGTATGTATAAATCTAAATTGAGACTTTACACAAGGTACCTGGATGACAACTGCATTGTTTGGAAAGGGGATTCAGAGGAACTGTTACAGTTTATGGAATATATGAATAATATGACACAATTTTTTAAGTTTACTGTTGAGTTTAGTAATGTCCAATTAGCTTATCTGGATGTGTTGCTGAAAAAGGATGCAGTTAATAATAGATACATTTCAACTATTTATCGTAAGCCAGCATATTCCAATTCCTTTCTGCACTTTACCAGCTCGCATCCCTATAACCAAAAATGATCGGTAGTGAAGGGGCAGCTGCTAAGGGCAGCAAGGATGGTTTCACAGGATGACGAATTTAGAAAGGAATGTGAATTTCTGAGTTCTATGTTTGAAAGTAGGGGTTACCCACTCAAACTGATTAATGAATTGGCAGACGAAGTGGGTAATAAAAGAGACCAGGGTCATTTTACTCCTACTTTAGCAGTTGAAGCAAATAGGTTAAATACTAACCTGGCCATTAATTCTTCTGATTCACATAGGGTGGACAACATTGTAACACAATTTACATTAGCCTTTGTAACAACTTATAATACTGATTATATCAGGGGGGTCTTTCATAAAAATTGGAATATTTTAATGAATGAGAAGCAGACAAGGGATAATCTATCTATTAAACCTAAAATGTCTGTCATAATAGCTTGAGCTTTAAAGGAATTTTTGAAAGTAAGAATTATGACCTTAAGGCGAGTAGTACTAGTAAAACAATGTCCAAATGTGGTCATTGTACTTATTGTCCTAAAATACAGACCAGTAATTCATTTATGGTTAGAGGAATGAAGTTTAATTTGAATAGTAGGTATAATTGTGACTCAAAAAATAATCTACTTGGCAATGTGTAAAATTTGCAAATGTTTCTATGCAGGCAAAATGGAGAGGAGATTCCATGATAGAATATATGAGCATGAATATAGTATTAAAAAGGCTAAGGAATCTAATGCTCTGGCAAGACATATTCTTGATTATTCTGATCATTCCTTTAGCTATATGACCATTGATGGCATCACGGTTAACCCTAGAGGTGGGCCAATGGGTCTCTATTTGGAGAAAAAAGAACTTGTCTGACAGCTCAGGTGGGACGCATGTTCATGGCCGGGCTTAAATGATATTAGTTCAATATATTGCTTTTTGAAACTAAAGGCCTTGGAACGATGATTATTTTGGTTTAATATTTTTTTGACACTGTAATTTTTGTTGAATGATTCAGCATTTTGGTTTTCATATAGTAACTTTTGATTTCTTGTGTCAATTCTATATATGTATTTTTCTTTTTTCAATGTTGAATATTTGGTTTATTGGTTAGTGGCTGATGATTTGATGGGGTTTGGACACACACACATTATATATATATATATATATATATATATATATATATATATATATATATATATATACATACATACATATACCTATATTCATATTTATATAATATTTTTTAACATCATTTATAATAAGAGTTTTATAATTTTCATTATTTATTCACTCATCTGCAATTTTTTGTAGTATTAGTTTTGATAAGGATCATTTACATTTAAGTGAAATGTTTTTATTTCTGAATGGAATTTTGGAAGGAAATGATTGAATTAAGAGGGTGCATTTAAGTTAAATTGTATTGAGGCTTTTTTATCTGAAGAATTCCATTTTAATTTGTCATGGATGAAAGCACTTACCTGTGGAAAATTTGTGGAAAACCTCTGGAAAATAAATGTGGTTGTGTGTCTTATTGCTCTGTGTGGTTGTTTATTGGGGTAGTTACAGAAATAAGAAAAATGTGCTTATTTGAATAATTAGCAATATAAATAATACAGCAATAACCAACAATGTCTGTGTGGTATACTGAAGATTTAACCAAGGCTGGTGTGGTTTAATCATGAGGGCGAGTGATTAAATAAAGCCAGCTGTGGGTAAATCTTCAATATACCACACCATGAAATTGGTTATTGCTATTATACAATGACAGTATTTAAGAAAAACTTACTTACTTTTCTTAAGTAATGTCTTTGTGTAACAGCATAGTGGTGTTCTTCCCCTTCTGCATATCCTGGTGCTTTTTTGATGTACTGCGCATGCGTGTGGAACTTATTCAAAGTACTTGACTCTGTTAGTGATACGTTGCTTCTTATTTCAGTCACATTCTCAAGGTTCTGCTCCTCCACTGTTGTGTGGTTCACCAAATGCCTGTCACCAGAATCTTCATGGTAAAATGCAAGACTTCCTTGTCTTCACCAGAAATAATCATTGCTGGTGCTCCCCAAGGATCCAGCCTCGCATCTAGTCTTTTCAGCCTACTTCTAAACTTTTCATCTTCTGATCTTAGTATGTCAAATGTCATCCTTTATGCTGATGATGCATTTTTTTTTAAATATTCTCCAAACATCAATATAATACTTCAAAAATCTGATTCACATTTCAGAACTTGTACCCAAGTTTACTCACCACCAATAAAAACGAATACACCTAAGATAGTATTCTTCACCACACCCCAAATGCTTTATGAATTGCCTTTTCTCCATCTTTCCTTCCCATTTAACTATGAAACCCACCCAGGTTTACTCTCTTTTAAAAACCTCGGAGTGACTCTTGATATGTAGTCACACATAACTCTGCACATTAACAATTTAAAGGCTAAAATTAACTTCTCCCTCTTTGCATGCAACAAAAATCTCACAATTCTTTACTCTTGAATGATGAGAGGCTATTGTCATAAATATCCTCTGCCTCGGATAGAATATTCTCTTCCTCTTCTTGCCTAATTTTCTTCATAAAAAAGAAAAAAAAAACTTCAATGACCTTCAAGCTGAATTCATTCTGCTGTTTTCTAGAAATGAACAACACTGCATCCCTTTGCGGTGACTCAACTGTGCCTGTTAATCAGCATGCAGACCTGACACTCATTTTCTTTGTCTGTAAAATCATATACAATGACTACAGTACGGCACCCCCCCCCCCCCCCCAAGCCAAGGACTGGCCATCAAAGAAACACACTAGGAATTATTTTCACCAACCATTTTTGTCCCCAAAACTGGTTAGGGCTAAGCATCACCTCTCATCACCTGATCTTGCCTTTTTCCATTCTATCCCCCAAAATGTGTGCATTCTTGTATGCTTGCAATTTCACCTTAATGGCCACACCCTCCAAATCTTCAATTCACTTTCTTATCTCCCTCTTTTATCTCTATCAAACTGCAGCCTCTATTATCTAATTTCTTATCAAAAGTTAATTAACCAAAGCACTATATAAAACTGCACCTAAATTTTGCTATAGCTGCATTCCTAGATCAAATAATCATTACATATATATGTATATAGACTGCTTTTTCCCATTTGTACTCTGATTATGTTTGACATTCAGTTTTTCATTAGAAACCTTGTACCTTATTTTGCTGTGTACCTGAATTATACTTTACAGTTTTGCCTCACATGTGACTCTATAATATGTTGGCATACATACTCCTTGGTTTAATAACTACTTCACTCAGATCTTGTCCTAATTCTGAGGCTACAGTTGAAATGGGTCCACAACACATCAGTCTACTACCCCAGTTTATAGGCATAAGTACATAAATATATAAATGATTGCAAATGTAAGCCATATGTTCACAGTTGCAGTTTATTTATTGTGATAATCAGGGTAGGGATGAAAAATGGCTGCCAATCATTGATTAAAGTTGTGCCGTCTGACCACTCCTCACATACTCATATGTATATGTGCATATATGTCTGTGAATATTAATGATACAAACTTTGAAATATATGTTGCTAGTTTTCCATTTCAATGGACTTCCTTTTTCTTCTTTTCTCAAGATAACATTGAGCCTAATCTATGAAAAAAGCAAGATCATTCAGTCAAAATTTTCTTTTTCTGCTTACTTTTGGTTGTGCATGTCCCATATATCCAATATTTAAGGTATCATTATTTTAATTTAAACAAAAAACATTATATACTATATTCCAGACTGCCTCAATGCAAGTCGTAAGTCAAGTTACAATAAGAAAAAAAAAACATCTCTTGCTGCAGTACTAGAATTCCATACAGAAATACTATGGCTGTAAAAGGTTTTAATACAGTGGACTGAACGATCATAGATCTGCAAGTGAAAAAATCTTGTGTGAGGCAAAAAGTTTAATGTAGTATTAATACTTCTAAAAGAAAGATTATGTATCAAAGATGGGCAAATGCTTTTTTTCAAATATTAGAGAACTGAGTAAGTGTTGCTCATTACTGAACTGTTAAAAAATGTTGTGGTACTATATATTTATGTTTAGTGGATCAGTGGAGCAGTTTTATTCAAAATAGCTTGCAATTTATCAAGATGTGCAGAGGAGATTTATATTCAAAAATGGATACTATAAAGCAATAAAAACTCTTCAGCAAGTGACATCCTTTCTGTTTTAACCAATATGTAAGTATTCCTGAGACAGCTAACTTGCACAGCATATAGTTTACACATATTTTATCCACATGCATGTTTTAGGTAAAGGAATAAACATGGGGTGTAGCAGGAGTTAGTATGCAGCTGAACTGGCTAACAGTGTTAAGAAAATTAACAAATGGTACATTAACTATGTATTAAAAACAACTGCTACTTTTTAGTGTTATGAAATACCAGATAAGACTTTATTTTGTGCTTTTTGTAGTTTAAAGTGTTTGTTTTGTGTAGTTAGAAGTAAGGCTCCTTTCTATAAACCATTTTTGAAACTGTTAAAATATCCATGCAAAAGATTTTTAACATTATCAGATCACAGGTTATAAACACACCCCAATGTATTAATGCCAAGTTTATTTAATATAACAGTATTCCTGAATACAGAAAACCAAAGTAGTTCAAGTACTAAACCTTACAATACTCTATAACAGAAAGTTTTAAATGCAAAAATGATATTCTTAATGTGTTGCCCAAAACAGGTTTTCTATGATGTTGGTCCTGCATGAACAAATTCATAAAGTTCATCTTTATTAAGACTATTAAACAGCACACAGCCAATTGTTTTTATTCATAGGTTCATGGGTGATTACTAGGGTAGCAACCCCAGGGTCCTGTCTAGGCCTAGCTATGTCAAATGTATCTGATGAGCTTTGATATGTTAAGGTTATGTTAAGGGGTATATGTAAATTTGGGTATGGGTGGGCAAGTATTCACAGGCTGCCTCTATCTACTAGACAGAGGCAACTCACCCAAAAAAGTCTCCTGTTAATTTATAAGCACTCATTGCTTTGACAAATTAAGCAAGGTAAAGATAGCTCAAAGCCTTGCACATTCAACATTCCTCTTGGAAGATACAGGCTTCTAGGACTGACTTTCACAATATTGATCAGCCCCATATATTTCAAGGAGCAGTTGGTAAAATAAATGTATGACTGGAAGTTGTTGTCAATACAAGTGACCTTCTAGTCTATGAGAGCGACTGTAAAGAACATGAGTTATGACTTATTTTGTTGCTATACAGAATAAGTAACGAAGTTTGAAACTGAAGAAGAATAAATACCAGATTTGTACATCACCTCAGGACATGTTTTGATGATCTCTGAAAACCTTAAGACAGACTCTGATAAATTCAATGCAATAACAAACATGCAAACACCCCATGATAGGTTATGTATTTTGAGATTCCTTAGTATATAACAATACCTTTTCAAGTGCATTCCAAACTCATAAGATATAGCAGTATCATTTAAGAAGCAATTACAGCATAAGGCTGCTTGGTTCTGGTCAGCTGTACAAGAAAAGAGCTTTAAGGTACTCAAAATATAAGCCACAGAAGCTTCTACTTTAAAATGTTATGATACCTCATAACCAGTAGATATTTCAAGTAGATGTTCATTAACAAGGAATTGAAGCAATACTCCTGCTGCTGGTGGGACAAATGGTTTATAGGTCAAGACCTTTGATTGATACACAAACATGCTGTCATTAAATGGAGGACTTGTTTACTGTAGTTCTTGGTCCAAATATTTCATGACAATATGTATGGCAAACTGGTCAATGTGGAATCGGATTATATTCAAATAAATGCACACAACAATATACCCACGAAAGCAAATATTCCGTTATTAAATAAAACTGAACTCAAACAGAAATAAAAATAAATAACGGAATAAACCACAAGATTAGGAACCATAAAACTACTGCTTTTAATAAAACAAAGGACACTAAATACTCAAACAAAAATTAGTAATTTTTAGTATGTTAGTTATATAATTCTCTAAACATCTTATTTGCATATATAATTGGTTATATGATGTTTTTAATTTTCATTGGCTATCCTGATACTGTGTGCAATTAAAATTCAGGTGATGTTGGATGGGTTTTTATGGTCTGATGAAGCTAAACGTGAAAGTGCTTACCAAGTGTATTTACTCCAGCATGTGTCTTTTGTTTTATTAAAATAGTAGTTTTATGGTTCCTCATCATGTAGTAGTTTATTCTGTTATTAATTTATTTGTTTCGGTTTGAAATCAGATTATATGCCACTGAAGAGTATACATCAATGGTCAGATTATGGATGCATTAAGAGCCCCCTTATAAAGCACTTGCTAGACTTATAGAATGTTACTGTGTTTGCAAAGGTATGATTTTCAAGTTCTGTACAAACTAGGCAGGTTGATACATACAGCTGGATCTCTGGGGCAGAGTGTCACTAAAAGAAAACAAAGAAATTTGCTAGAGGAAGATGTGGCAGTTTAATGGATTATCAAATGATTTCCCACATCTACTGAAAAAAGTAAAAATTGTAAAAGATAAGGAAATTTAGTTGTGAGATGTAGCTATGAATTAGTTGAGAGATAATATTATGTCAATGCATCTATACATTAGGGTATACTTTCATTATAGTTATGAGCTTTCAGGTGTTTTAGGCTTGATGCTTAAATGTGAGGTATCATTCATAATCAGTTGTCTGAAGGCATGTTACATAAAGTCCATAAGTCACATCAGGGAATTACAAAATTTAAAAAGAATGCACAGGGTTCTTTTTTGGCCTAAGATGTTTCAGCAGATTGAGCAGATAGTTTGGAGGTATGAGATCCATAAATTGTTCAGAAATCAGAATGAAAAAGATGATATGTTGCTACACGAAATCATGATTTTTTTTCTTGGATGAAAGTGAAAGTAGATATTTTTCAGCAAAAATATGCAAATCATCTTCTTTGTGTTAAGTATTGTTCAAAATATCAAGGAATATAACTGTATGAAACCATGATTCATTGTGTTACCACTGTACTAGAATCTAATGTTACTAGATATAGTATACCTAATGAACTGAAATCAGACAATAGTCCATAGTCCTTGATGTAAGAACTCAATTATGTGAGGCAATTATAATTTAAATGTACCACCTCAAGTCCCAAAGGAATGAGTAAATGGGATAAATGATTTAAACTATCAAACATTTTGTAACAAAATTTGATCATTATGAAAATCGGGATTGTTATTGTTATTATTATGGAATACAGAAATACAATCTTTGCAGTCTGCAGGATTTTCTCCTATACTTTGTTAATGGGAAGATGTCGTGAGGCTAAGCCATATGTTCCCATGTTCATTGCCAGCACCTGACAATGCAAATGAAATACTGAATGAAAGTCAATGCAGACATAACTTATTTTTTTAGAACTTTACTATGACGCATCCTCAAAAAATCTTTCTAAATTTCAAAAATATTTAGGTTTTGGACTTTTTGGAAATAAAGGAGATTGTATCTGCTGTTTTAATTGGCCAAGAAGAATGGCACAGCTAATACCTTGTTCAAGATCAATATATGCAAAAATATTGAAGCATTGGAAAGCATTTCATTAAACAATCTGGTAAAAAGAAAGATCAGTTTTCCAGATACAAAATGCTACGTCTGCATTCTTCAAAAAAGTTTGTATCTTCAGCCTCTATGCATGTTTTGTACTACGTGAATGGAGAGTAGTTACAGTCATTCCCCTGCATAAGGGAGGTCATTCCAGAATCCCAGGTAATTACAGACCTATATGTCTGACCAGCCTCATATGCAAAGCCCTGGAAGGACTAATTATGGAATTAATCAATAAGGACATGGGGAACCTCCAAACACTGTACCCATCTCTGTTTGGAATTGTGAAGTAGAGATCTTGCCTACTCAACCTGGTGGACCTTTTTGAAAAGGACATCAGAGCAATGGATGAAGGTAAAATAATATGCCAGGCCAAAGCTTTGGACACAAGCCCCCACTCAGGCATAGTAGAAAAAATAACTAAACAGGGAATAAACCCCTATGTCATCCACTGTATTGTCAACTGACTGTAGTGCAAGAGATCAAAACAAGGGAAGCTACCTCTACAAAGAGACCAGTCACCAGTGAAATCCCCCAGAGTTCTATGTTGGGACTTCTCCTGTTTACCATCCACTTCTCTGAAGTTAAAGCCAATACCAAAGGGCTCTAACTGACCAAGTTTGGAGATGACTACAAGCTAGGGGCAGCCACAGAATCCCCAGATGACTTAACTATCCTGCAGGAAGGTTTGTAGTAAATAAAAAAAATGGTGCCAAAATAATGGACTGAAACAATGTCAAAAAATGCATCATTATATCCTTTGGGAAGTTATCTACCCTAGGGAACTACCGCACTGATTATATGCCCCTAAGAGTTGAGCCAGTTGTTTAGAATTTGGGAACTTATGTGGATAATGACCTAAATGTTGACCAACGTGTATCCAGTGTCATAAGAAAGTCTTTCAATATTGTGCAACGTATAATGAAAGGGATTGGGTCTAAATCTGGGGGTGTCATTTTTCCCCTTTACTCAGACCTCATTAAGCCAGTCATTGTGTTTAGTGCCCCTTTGGCGTCCATCAGTCCAGACACATACAACTACTGGAAAGCTCACTAAAAGGACACAAAGCCTATACTATGTCCTATATGGACCGACTGAAAGCCCTTTCACTGTTTCATGTTGTATAGGCTTTGTGTCCTTTGTGCCAGTACTTCATACTGGTTGTGCCACTATTTTGTACAGTATGAAGTATTGGTTACTGGTTGTGCCACTGTACAAAACAGTGGTACAACCAGTACTTCATAGTGGTTGTGCCACTGTTTTGTACACCTTACTTTCAACTTCTTTGGCATTTTTCTGTCATGCACAACCCTTGACACTGTGTCATTTGACTGCAGCCCCTCTGATTCTAGGTTTGACCTCCTCATTCAGACAACCACTGAAGCTGTTAACCAGTTCCACTACTTTCATTTCTATTTCAGATCTCAGCATCTTCTGATTCCCTCATTTCCTGCCATTAAACCTGCCTCACCTGTATCCAGATTCATCCCATTTGCCTTCAGTTCTGCATTCCATTCTCCTACCCTTTGCAGAAGTTCTTGTTCAGAGTCTGCCTAGAATGCCACATTGTCTACATACAGCAAATGTATTGATCTGCCCCTCCAACCTATTTGCAAATGAAGTCCATCACCATTATAGAAAGTAATGGGCTGAACCCTGATGCACACCCATTCCCACTGGGAACCCCTATGTGAGTCCGAACAGTTTGTACTTGAGTCATTGTGTGCTTGTACCCAGCCTACACTAATTCTACCAATATTTCTTAGACTTTGAACCACCACAGAAGTGCCCAAATAGTCTTTCTTTGGACCTTGTCATATGGAGTCTCCAAGTCTAGAATTGCCCATTTGGACTATGTCTTCATTTCTAGCTTCTTCTCAACTATCTAGAGAGACTGCAAACATTAAGTTTGTTGTGATGTATTCAGATTTGAATCCAAACTGATCATCTCCCATATCACGTTCTGCTCTTCATATTGACTTATCAAGCACCCTGTGCAGAACTTTCATGCAGTGGGCTAGGAGTTTGATACGTGTGTTGCCCTCAGTGGACGTTTCATTTCTTCTCGTCCTCTGGCACTAGTATTCTTATTCTCCAGTCATCGGGTCATCGGGGATACAGTATTCTTTCCATACTGCTATGAGTACCCCCAGGTGCCATTTCTTCTCTATCTCACCCAAAGTCACGATCACATCTGTTGTGATCTCATCTGAGTTCATTTTCCTTAGTGCTGTTCTTTCTTCTTTGGTGTGCTCCTCCTCTTCTCTCATGTACGCTGTGTCACAGGCAGAACATCATCTGTGAGGTTTTTCTTCAATCAGAAGCTGATGGAAATACTCCTTCCATCTGCATTTGATGTTCTAGAGACTGGTGAGCAAGTTGTTGGTGGCATCCCTTATGACGGATGTTTGACTATCTTCCATACTTCTCAAGCTCTTAGAATATGAAATCTGGACAAAGCCAAAAATAATGTGGGAACAAAGGCCCAAAAATAGGGACAACTTTTAAATATCGCTGTTATTTAGAAAGTAACTAAAATAAAAGGTTTTGCATGACCGTGTATTTTCTGAAAGATATGAAGTCCAAAAGTTAAACGCCTGTCATTATTTAATGAATTCAATCTTCACTGATTTGCTAGAAAAACACAAATTTTATGAAGAAAAGACAAAAAATATGAGTCAAAAATCTGGACATTCTATAAAAATCTGGAGGTTGAGAGGTATGCTGTCTTCTTTATCTTTCTGTCTTTGTCTTGCAACCTGATGAGAGTTTCTTTGTGTGATCTAAGTCACTTTGCAGTAACTGGTAAAAGTCCCTCTGATGCCTTGTTCTTTGCTATTGCGCCTGCTCTATTAGCCTCTTTGTTAGCCAACCAGTATTCGTTCTTAGCCTGGTTCTATCTCCAACTTTTTCCTGCACTCCTTTGTTTTGATAACTTCCTGGACTTCTACATTTCACCACCAGCTTTCCTTGTGTACCTTATTGCTATACCATACTGTTTTGAGGGGCTGCTATTCTAGAACTCCATCTATTTCCTCTTTTCTCCTGATGTGCTGGATTCCGGAGTAATTCCTGGAGCTCTTGTGCTTTCTCCGTAGTTAACTTCCAGGTTTTCAGTCTTTTCTCTGTTGACCTTAGAACCTTCTCTGACCACTGCTTGTAGCTGATTGTGGCAACCACTAGTTTATGCTGTGGGTTGACCGCTTCACTGTGGATGACTTGGCAGTCTCTGACTCTACCACAATATCCTTTCCTTACTAGGATAATGTCTACCTAAGTTGCACGTAGGCCACTCTTCCGATTTTCCAGACAGAAGTCTAGAATGACGACTTCTTTATTCCTGTTGCCCCACTCATGCAGACCTAGGCAGTCCTCTTATCCTGTTCTGTCTGCCCTGATATGTGCATTCAAGTCACCCATAATCAACACCAATTCATGTTGTCCTGCTTTATCCAGTAAGTACTGCAACTGCTCACTGAATGCACTCTTCCTCACTATCACAACCCTACTGTGAGACAACGGCTGATATTATGAACAGTGCCCTATCCTTGTTGCCATAAATTTTGATGACATCCTTCTCCCTCAGCACAATTCCCACACTATTTCTAGCCTGTCCTCCTCCTCAGTACTAGACTCTGGATCACAAGCAAAGTGGCTTTGCTGTACTGCCCTTATTTCTTATCACCTGGGTACATTGGATGTCCAACCTCCTCCTTTCCATCATGTCATCTACTTCCATGCTCTGTCCTGTCAGTGAACCTACACTGATTGTAGCAATCCTTAGTTCAAGCCTGGCAGGTAGATTGATTTTATGTCCAGACTTTTCACTCAACAGAGCTATTCCATGTAACTCAAGCTTGACAACTGGACATCAGCTGGCCAGTACCTTAATAACCCAGGGCTGCCGGGCTTTATAGTGGGCACATATTGGCTAACAGAGGTACACATACCCCTCCCACCATTAGCATGGGTCCGTGACATAAGCCGTTGTAGGCTGAGTTCTCAACCCGCTTATCACTGCCAAACCCCATACCTATTTTTGGCAACATTAGTCAACATGATAGGTTGACAGAGCCATTTTTACACTGCCAAATGGCTAGCCCTGACACAGCATACAGTCTGTGATCCATGCTCTCTTATCTAGAGGATACTGCATGGTTGGTCTATACAACTCTTCCTCTGATAGGCACCATCTAGAGCTTGTGCTGCTGTTCACAAGTCCATTCTTGGTTGAGTTTGAAGTGGAAACACTAAGCATGTTTTTGAGAGGTGGAAGGATCCCCACAGAGACACAGGGAGAACATGCAAACTCCATACAGGCATTGGTCAGAGGCTAGGACTGGTTAATCAACCCTTTTCAGCCATATCATGGGCCGCAAGGGCAAGTGTAAGTACAATATGTATGGACAATTTAATGTAGCTAATTAGCAAACATCATGTTGCATCCAGAGGAGTGGCATATAGAAATGGGGAGAACATGCACATTTTACACAAACATTAACAAGTCGATACTGAACTTCAGACTGGGAAGATATCAAGTAATCTTCCCTGAAGTTTATGAATTTGCTTACTAGTAAATGAACTGGTTATCATGTGCCGATTTTAGTCATGCCCTTGGACAAGTGTCAGGATAAATGCAATAGGTGCCCATTTCATAACAGTTAGTCAACCAACATTTTTGGAGGTAACAGAAAAGCAGAGTACCCAGAAACCACCCAAGCAGACATCTCCAGTCTCCAGACAGACAGTTACCAGTGATCAGTACTGAACACTGGATTTTGAGGCAGAGTTCTTAATAACTGTACTACCCAGATGGGATTGGCATACCCTGACACCTTATCTCTCCATGAACCGGTAACTTTCTTTCTTTATAAAATGAATTATTTTAGCCTTTGTGTCTTGCTGATGACAAATGTTTTGTATTACTATATAGAATAGCACTTTATATCTTAAGAAATGGCCTCCTTTAGGACGAGTGCCTTTTATTATGCTAATTATAAATGGTGACATAACAGATAACGTAAATATACTGTAGGTGATATTTCTATTAAACTGATTAATTGCTCAGGTGCTGTATTTGTTTTTGTTTGGAGTGTGTTAACTGTCAGTCATGGAAATGTCTTCATAAACTGACACTGACAAACTTATCATGTTTGAATATTCAGTCTTATAATTTTAATATGGCAGATTTAGCACACCTAAACATAACTATGACTATCAAACTACAATCAGTGAGCTGTCCAAGCACATTTATCAGATATAAAAATAAACCTGTAACTGTCTTTTACTTCATGAAACAAACTTCATCAGCTTTGATTATTCTTCGGGAGTACTTACAGTGAAAGGGCTTAAGACATACACTACAGATATCTATGTCAACTCCAGTTGTGTTATGTAGTCCAGTTTTTTTATAAAATGTACTGCCTATTGTAACATCCCTGAACAATTTAGTGATTAATTTATTCAGAAATATTTCTTTCTGAAGTATACTATCAGTGATAGAAATCTGAAAAACAAAATGATGGCAAAAGTATTTTGACATGAATATTTTCTGCAACAATTTTAATGCTGATTCTGATAGATTTGGACTGTTTAACTCTAAGCAACTTTTCAGTTTTTCATATTAACAATGTAGATTTTAACGTAGCTTGCTGTTTTATTTTAAGAATTTGTTCAATGTGCACTCTAACAGCAATGCTTTAAATCAATAACTGGCATTATTTAAGTCTATTAAATATTGCTTTTATCATTTAGAGTATGCTAGGTTTTGTGGATGACAAAAGTGCTTTTGAATATTGTTGCGCAAAGCTGTTCACTCTCAGTTTAGTGTTAGCATGCATTATATTCATTATATTTGTAATTCACAACAAAGCTTTTATTGGATTTAAATCTCATTGGGTTCGTTATTCTGGGTTATTTAGGCAATCTAGACTTTCCTCTGTTTTTGCATACAACTTTGGTAAGGAAACCTACTGCATTTTATTATGCATTTATGAGAGGGCTTGCAATTGCCTTCAACAGGAAGGATAATGGGGGATTAGATATAGCTCTTTCTTGTACATGCATACAGTATATTTTATCATGGTTAGTTTATTGTAGCTTTAAATGAACAGCTAGTGCTTTGGAACTTACGTTGTGAACTTGGGTTGCCTAAACTGGAGAAGACATTATGAAAGTGCTGGGAAAGGCAGTGGAATGCCAGCCTCCTGGACAAAAAGATAGGCAAGACATCATACCATAGATGCATACATGGCAAAGACCTAAGACAACTTGCTGAATATTGGCTCAGGCACTGGAAGAGATTGGCAACAGGGGATAACAATGACAGGCCAGTGCTAGTTTGTTCATTATAGGGGAGGAAGTGGTGGTTTTCTTCAGTCAGATCCTACTAGGCAAGCGGAGGCACTGAAATGGTCAGGACTGAAGATGTGAGCTAGGCAGTCCAGAGGTGGTCATGTGAGCCCTCTTACCATGCTGATGGAACCATGCATGCACAAGAGAAAGAGGAAGAATTCCACAGGTTAACATATGTACTCCCAGCTGCCACGTGTGGCAGGACTATGGCCCATACCTCTCAACCTCTTAGTGTAAGAAATCTGGACAAAGCCCGACAGAATGGGGGGGGGGGGGGCAAAGGCCCAAAAATAGGGACATATTTTAAATATTGCTCTTATAAGCATAGAAAGTTGCTAGAGTAACAGGGTTTGTTTTAACATATATTTTCTGAAGGATTTGAAATCTGAAACTCAAATGTATGTGATTATTAAGTGACTTCTATCCTCAGATAATCCCAGTGATTTGCCAGAAAACCACAAATTTTATGGGAAACAGACCAAATATGTGAGATAAAACTCTGGACATTCTGTGAAAATCTGGACAGTTGAGAGGTATGCAGAATGGCCTTACTAGAAATGCTGTCATCATCACAATACTGATGAAAGTAAAACCATGTTCATTGATTGTCCATCTAGTTTCCATTTTGTTTGCTCTTGCCCTTGTATTGGTTGCACCTGTGATGCCACACCACTGGCCCAGTAATCAAGGAGCTTCAATCCTCACCAGTAGCACCAGTGGAGGACGTACATTGGTTGGATGACAAGTACACACACAGTATTTGCAGATGCAGCTCTCTGCATCAAGTGCAGTTTCCCTTAAGAGCACACAGAGATTACAGTCAGACTGGGGCTGGTTTCCTCCCTTTCTCTCCAGATCCCCAATAAGACTTCCCACTGGCACAGCTATAGAGTTGAAATCTCAGCTGACTGGCCAAGCCAAGACCTCCAGTACCCTCTTTGTCCAACCAGTGCTTTGTGTTCCTGCCCAAGTAGCTGACACACACACACACTTTGAGGTTTGATTTATACACACACGCACTGGGAAAGGCTGGCACAGGTTTACTAGCTATGCCTCCTTCTGCCCAGACTATAAGATAGTTATCACTGCCACCAGCCATGCCCTTATTAGCTACTTTAAGGCCCTTAACAAAGGTGTCCAATCTTACTGTGCAATGTTACTGTTAATACAAATGGTAGCTTGATAAAGAGAATGGATATTAGGAATGGCCCGCAGTGTCACCAAGTCAGTACATAATCACAGTTACATCAGAGTTCAAAATCACAGGAACTATTTAAAACAACATTGCATGACAGTCTCAAATAAATAAAGAAAACATCTAAGCTATACTTCACTATATTCCTGACTGTATCTAAGAGAAATTACTGTACCCTAGGTTAACTTACTTACAGAACAACAAGGCAGATGTGATGAGTGGATGTTCTTGTCAGGTCAAAGACAAAATACAAAATGCTAGCTCTCTCTGAGATACTTCCAGGTGAAAACAACCACTGATGCAGCTGGTAGCATTTAGCATCTACCTCTGCAAATACATAAACAAGGACTTCTCCTAGATCTTAGGCAGATCATGAAAGCCATAAAACAGTAAACACTTCCAAGACAATACAAAAAATCTTCTAATTCTTGACATTGTGTCTGTTACTGCACTGAAACTGAAATATAACTTCTCTTTTTATGGCCCAGCCATAAAGTAATTCAATCTCAACTATTCTTCTGAAGTTAACTTCTTGGTTGCAGTTTCCATTGTTAAAATGTATACATTTATTCAATTACAATAGTGTATATACATTTCTGCTCTATACTTTACAAAATATCTCTTCAGCACATATCTGTACAATATGACATACAGTTCTAATACATCTGTGACACAAGCATCATACATGAAGCATGTTGACATTTACAAATGACACATAACCATTTCCAGAATTCCAGATAGCTGGGCTGGCAGTATCTCCTTTTGTGACCCCCCCCCCCAAAGACTCAAGATAGTTTTTTAAGTGACTATTGAGAAACGTTGCTTGAGAGGGTTAAGCCTTATCTGGGAATACCTTACCCCATTCCCTGTCCTGAGATTCCAGCTACCTTGGGATTGCTGACCCCAGTACAGTGCTGCACTGTCATAGTTTCATAGTATAGTACTAGGCTATCTGCCCTGGGGCATTTGTAAGCCTAGCCATAGTGATGTGGCTTTTGCCACCCCATGAAATGGTAAAAAAATGTACAGAATAAAATTAGAATACTGTGCCTCTGTCTAGTAGTGACACAATGAAGGTCCCCTTATATAATAGAATTAGTTTACTGTGCCCCTGTCTAGCAGTGACACAGATGTGACCCCTGGGGTAAACTTACGATCTCCCATCCACTCATCAAGATTTCTCTTGAAGAGAGTCAGTGAGGGGCTCTGCCTAATACGAACTGGGATCTTGTTCCAAAGCATGGGAAGCCTCTGGGTTATGAATCTATCCCTCCAGCATGTCCTATTCATACTTGTGCCGAGGTTTAAGTCTTTAGCTCTCGTGGTCCTGATGGATTTGGATTTTCTGAGGTGGAGCATGTCCATCAGATCCTGATTGGACATGGCCTTGTACGTCAGGCAGAGATCACCTCTGAGCAGGCGGTATGCTACTGAATAGAGCTGAAGTTTCTTTAGTCTGGCAGAATAAGACATATGTTGGAGACCCTTGATCCTCTTGGTGAGGTACTTTTGTGATCTCTCCAGCTGTTGCAAATGCCGGGTGAGGTACATACCAAATGGGGCATTGTACTCAATCATGGGTCTGATGAGGGAGGAGTAAAGGGGTACAATGACATCCCTGGATCTGGATGTGAATCCCTTCATGATGAGGTGTGCAAGGTAGAATGTTTTTCTAACCACTTTGGCAGCGTGGGTGTCAAATGAGAGGTCGCTGTCGACTTGGGTCCCTAGGTCTCTGATTACTTTTTCCGTACTCAGTGGGTTGCTGTCTATGTGATAATTTGTGGGTACTTTGTTTTTCCTGAAGGGGATGACTATACATTTTTTGGCATTTAGTTTAAGGCCGTGACTCCGGCACCAGTTGTCCGTTTCTGTGAGGCCTTTTTGTAGGATGTATGTGTCCGCTGGTGTATCGACTATGGCGCCTAGTTTGCAGTCATCTGCGAACTTTGTCAGCCACAACCCTCCCATGTTTGCTTTAACATCTGAGAAATAAATGCCGAACAAGAGGGGTCCCAGGACAGATCCCTGTGGGACACCACTTGTGACTGGCTTTGAGTCTGACATTGCTCCAGCGATTTTAACTTTATGGGTTCTGTCCTTTAGCCAGTTTGCAACCCATCTAGTGACATAAGGGTTTACGTTTAAGCTGTTGAGCTTATCTATGATGCCTGAGTGGGGTATTGTGTCGAAGGCCTTAGCCAAGTCCAGGTAGGCTGTATGGACTGCTTTGCCCTCATCAATAGCTCTAGTGGCTGTTTCAAAAAAGTCAACCAGGTTCAAAAGGCAGGATCTGCCCTTTACAAAGCCGAACTGGGTGGGGTCAAGTGTCTGTAGGTCCCCTATGTCTCTGTTTATGAGTTCCATAATGATTCTTTCCATAGCTTTGCAGACCAGGCTGGTTAAGCTTATGGGGCGGTAGTTCCCAGGGTCTGTAGAGGTACCCCGTTTGTGGAGTGGGACCACTGTTGCTGTACGCCAGTGTTCAGGTACATATCCTGAAGTAAGGCTAAGGTTAAATAGCATTTTTATGTGTGGGTTTAGCTCCTCTTGGAGTTCACGTAACACGCAACCCGGGATACCGTCAGGTCCCATTGATGCTGTGTTTTTAGCTTTGTTTAGGGCGGTTCTCACTTGGACATCTGAGATGACAGGGAGATTACATTCATCTGGGATAAGTATTTCTTCTTTTGGGGGTGAGGGAGGGGAGAAATTTGCACTGAACCTGTCAGCCAGAATGTTGGCAATATCTGTGGGTTCTGTGTATTTTTGTTGTTGTGAACTAACTCTGAGCATATCTGAGGGTTTCCTACCAGGTTTCTAACATAGCTGAAGAAGGCTTTGTGGTTATCTTTAGTGTCCTTAGCGATTTTTCTCTCAAAGTTGGCCTTGGATGTTTGTATGAGAGACCGTAGTTTTCTGCTAATGTTGATCAGAGATGTCTTCCCTTTATGGGATTTTGCTCTGACGTGCAGTAGCTTCCTTCTTTTGTTATACAATTTGTTAATGGCTGAGGTCCACCAGACAGGACGTTTGCCTTTGGTGGAGAGGGACTTGGATTTATTTGGGATTGCATGATCCATGCATTCTTGGAGATGTCCATAGAAAGCATTTGTGAAGGATTCGGCATTGTGGGATGTGGTATCCACTGGCACAGTGGGCTTAAAGGATACCATCTCAGTCTTAAGAAGAGTGAAGTCTGCTTTTGAGAAGTTTTTCACGGTGGTCTTTTGTGCTGGGGGTGGAGGTGGGATATGTATATCCAGGGTGATTAGTTTGTGGTCAGATCTCACTAGTGAGGGGTATACTTCCGGTGTGGAGCATTTTGTCCCCATGTTTGTGATGATCAGGTCTAGTATATTATCTCCCCTAGTGGGAGAGGTGACTAGTTGTTCCAGTGCATTTGAATTTATGAATTCCAGGAACCTTTGGGCTAGGGTATTAGGACTAGAATAATGTACCCAATCTATGTTTGGGTAGTTGAAGTCTCCCAGTATGATGGTATTTTGTGATACATTCATATCCTCCAATGTCTTCAGGAAGTCTGGGTGGGGTTCCTGAGATTGGGAGGGTGGTCTGTAACATGCTACCAGTTGTATAGCAGTTTTGCCTATGGTTAGTTGCACCTGTATGGTCTCTGATGCTTCATGTGTTGCTACTAACCTGGAGGTGTGGGTGTCCTTGATGAATATGGACACTCCCCCTCCCTTTGTGGTTCGGCCCGGGTTTTGGGGCTGAAAAGCATGATACAAGGTTTAGCCTGGTAGCGCTGGGGTGCTCTCAGGAGCCTTGAACCAGGTTTCAGTTACTGCACAGACGTCGACGTTCTCCATGCTGCGGAGTGCATCGAGTGCCTGCATCTTGAGATTTAGACTTCTGGCGTTGAGCAGCATTATCCTTAGTTGTTTTCCATTTTTGTTTTCTAAGGAGGTGGGTTTGTCTTTTGAGCCTTGCCTAAAAAAGGCACTATGGGGGTGGCAAGAGCCTTAGCCAATATCCGGAAGCCCAGTGGCGACAGGTGTAAGCCATCCCTTGTGAAGCAGCGTGCCTTGTCCAACATGTCATCCCAGGCAGACAGACATTGGATCCCCTTAGAATGACACCAGTACTTGAGCCAATTATTAAAGCTGATCATCTTGTCTTTGTATTGTGGTATCATTCTTGGTGAGGGCAAGATGCTGCTCAGGGTCAGGGTCATACCAGCCTGGGCTACATAATCGGAGAGCTCCTCTATGTCTCTTTTCATGTAGTCCAGGGAGGTACGTCTCAGGTCGTTCACGCCAGCATGGACAATGATGGAGCCATATTTGTACTTGCTTTGGAGTGACTTGAGTGCGTGTGTTATGTGGCGGATCCTAGCTCCCAATAGACAGCTCACAGTCACCTTCTCCTTGTTCAGCCTGGTTAGCGGGACATCAGTGTGTCTGACTATAGAGTCACCTATTACTAGTGTATCAGGCATGGTGTTTGGCCTTAAGGGCTGTGATTGGATGACACACTGATTTATTGAAGTATGTGTTGCATGTGTTTTGTTTTGAGGTGGTGGATTTTTGGATGTCTGCTTTGGGAGCCTCTGTTGTTTTGGTAAGTTTTTTATTAGAGCCTCCGAGTATGTCTTTGTGTTTTTATGTGTTTGGTTTGCAGTTGTGGTAGGTCTATGTGGGACTGGGATTGTTGTGTGTGTGGTTACCATCTCCTCCTGTCTGGTCATGCCAGCCCTGAGTTGAGAGAGTTCAGCCTCCAGTTTGGCTATATAGTTGCATCTCTCACATGTATTTGTGTTTGTTGGGAGGAGGAGAGGGTTGTCTGTGTACATGAGACAATTGTAGCATTGTCTCAAGACACCCAGATTGACCAGCTTAATGGGGAGGATGCCAGTAATCTACCACTCGACATGCTAGAACAGTATAAGGGAGTGCTGTACCTTTAAGGGAAGTGGATATTTACAGGGGTGGTAGGTAGATGTAGTGCTTTACTTAGTACGAGAGTGCTTACTTAGTAGAGAAGTATTGAGAACAAGTGCTAGGCTTATAATATAGTGAGTAGTCTGATTATACTAAGAGTAGAGCTTCCTTAAGGGAAAATTTGAAGAGCAGACTTGGCGGAGCCAGAAGAAGTTTAAACTTGTTTAACCGCTATGCGCACAACCGCGCAAAGCCGTGCAAACGCGGATTTTAAACAGGGAACTACAAGAGATCTAGAAATGGTCCAAAACAACCAATTACTACAGCTTCTTGTGCTGAGGTCACTTCCTACAGGGACAGGTAGGCTGCTCAAGGCTCCCCACTCCCACTGGTGAGCAAAGAAACTTCCTTCTATCCAAGTAAGGTAATGGACAACACAGGAACTACACCACAGCCCAGAATACAGCAATGTCTGTAAACTGGTCTAAACTAGTTGAGGAGAGGCGGGAAAACAAGGATTATTTATTTTTTTTTTTTTGTTAAAAACAGACAGAAAATGCAGAAACAGTGATAAATCAGTTACACAGGCTAGTACACTTTAGTGGGCAGCCTCAACAGTTAAATTAAACAAACAAACAAACAAACTTTCGATCAAATTCGACTAAAAAGTAACTTTAAGTGCAGATTTTAAAATAATGCAGCAAACAGTTAAAAAAACAGTTCAAGCTAGTTCAGGGTAAGCTACAAAAGCTATTCCAAGTGAAAAAAAGCAAAGATACTTAAAATCCAGAAAGTAGTCGCTTTTCTGAGTTCTCTGTAGCTAAGACCACTCTGCAGGACCACGAGGAGCTTGTCTGAGCAGTATAGCCAGAAAAAAATGCCCAGAGGTGGATTTTAAACAGGGAACTACAAAAGAGCTAGAAATGGTCCAAAACAACCAATTACTACAGCTTCTTGTGCTGAGGTCACTTCCCACAGGTCCTATCATATGCCTGCAGTCCTAGGCTCCACCACAGTAATTTGGGATTTTACTGGCTGGCTCTCTGTAGCCATAGATCCCCCGCAGACTCCTCCTGCCTCTTACTGCAAATATGTAGCACCATGGCCTCCCTATCAAGGTAAGGTTTCATCATGTTAACATCGTACAGCTTGTGCCCCTGCCTCCTGCCTAGCAGTTCCACCATGTAGTCAACATCACTGACCTTCTGTACCACTTTGAAGGGTCCTTCCCAAGCTACCTGCAGCTTGTTGTGTCGAACAGGAATGAGAAGGATTACTTGCTGCCCCACAGCATACTCTGTATCTCAAGCATTCCTGTCATACCAGACATTTTTCTGCTGTTGGGCTTCTGGTAGATTCTCCTGGGCCAAGCCCATGAGTTCCCTGAGCCTTGTCTAGAGGTTTAGGACATATGCCACAACAGACTCCTTGTGGGATTTGCACTCACTCTACCACTCATCACAAATCAAATCTAGAGGTTCCATCACTCTATGTCCATACAGCAACTCAAAGGATGAAAAACCTGTGGATTCCTGAGGCACCTTCCTGTAAGCAAAGAACCGATGGGGAAAAATATTTGTCCCGCTCCCTCTTAAACTGGTCTGCAAATGCCTGTAGCATGATTTTAAGTGTAGAGTTTAACCTCGTAGCCAGACCATTAGTCTGGGGATGGTAGGGTGTGGTCTTTAGGTGCTTCACTCCACAGTGTTTCCACAGACAAGCCAACAGGTCTGATGTGAAATTAGCACCTCTTTCAGTCAGTATTTATTTTGGGAAATCTATCCTGCTGAAAATCTCTAACAGAGCATTTGCCACCTTTTCTGCCTCAATGCAGGACAGGGACACCGCTTCGGGGTATCTGGTAGCATAATCTATTACAACTAGGATATACCTTTTCCCTGTGGAACTTGTGATACTCAGAGACCCCACAATATCCACAGTTACTTCTGAAATGGCTCCTCAATCACAGGCAAAGGCATCAAAGCAACCTTGACCTTATCTCCTGCCTTGCCTACCTTTTGGCATTCCTCACAGGTCCTGCAGTACCCTGTTAGATCTCTGGAAATCACAGGCCAATAAAAGTTCTGCATAATACATCTTTTGGTATGCTTTATGCCCATATGACCTGCAGAGGGAATATCATGGGCTATGGCTAGAAGTGCCAGATGGTAGGCTCTGAACACTACCAACTGCTGTATTCTCTCACCCTCTAGCCCTCCATCAGGGGCTCACTGTCTATAGAGTAACCCATTGTCCTAATATACAGATTTCCCCTTCCCTTGAAAATCAGGTGCCTCAATTGCTACCTCCCCCAGGCCTTGTAATGTATGGTCTGAGAGCTGAGCCTGTCTCAACTCTCTCTTTGTAACCCTTCCCAGCTCCCTTTCTACATGAAGTTTGGTATTCTCTGACAGCGGTGTCTCACTGTCAGCTTGGCTGCTACTGCTCACCTCTGACCTTGCAGTTATTCTATCCAAGGGAACACCAGTACCCACAAGCAACTGTGGCTCACCTTCAGTCTCACTGCTACAGGGTAGCTCCCTCTCTGAAGTAACCACCACACCAGTCGTAGCTTCACGTCTGCAGTCTGCCTAGGTCCCTCCAGGCTACCAGACCCACAGGCTTGTCTCCAAGCCTGACTGCATTTAACTGCATGCACACAAGTTACTGCATTATCAAAATTCTTCCCTATCAAGGCATCTACATGGATATCCTCAAATATATCTAACTTGCTTGCTCCCTTTTCCACCCTCCCAGTTAAGGTAAACCCTAGCCAAAGGTATTTGGAATGCTGTCCATCCTAAAGCTCTGACTGGAGTAGACTGCCCAAGCAAGTAGTACTCCTCTTTAATCATTGCAAGCTTCACAATGGTTAGGTAAGAGGCTGTCTCTCTCTTAGAAGTGGCCTCTTTCCCATCTACTAAGATAGGATATAACCTCTTGTAGTAGTTTGGTACCCTTGTTGTCTCCAGACAACTCACTGCTGGCATTCTGCCATTCCCACTTACTGGCTCTCCAACCTTTTGTTCCTCACCTGACCTTGCCTTTGTGGACATTTATATGCTACATGGCCTCACTGGCTGCATTTAAAACATAAAACCCTTAGTCCTGGCTGTGTACCTGAACTAGTGGCTTCCCCTGCTGCTGGTGGACTCTTGAGGCGGTTTAGGCTGCCCACCATGGGTTCCCTTAAACCCACCACTGATGCGGCTGGTAGCATTTAGCATCTACCTATGAAAATACATAAACAAGGTCTTCTCTTAGATCTAAGGCTGATCCTGAAAGTCATAAAACAATAAACACTTCCACGACAATACAAAAAAACTTCTAGTTCTAGACATTGTGTCTGTTACTGCACTTAAACTGAAAGATAACATCTCTTTTTATGGCCCAGCCATAAAATAATTAAATCTCAGCTATTCTTCTGAAGTTAACTTCTTGTATTGCAGTTTACATTGTTAAAATATATACATTTATACAGTTACAATAGTGCATATACATTTCTGCTCAGTACTTTACAAAATATTTCTTCAGCACACATCTGTACAATATAACATACAGTTCTAATACATCTGGGACACAAGCATCTTACATGAAGCATGTTGACATTCACAAATGACACAACCATTTACAAAATTCCAGATAGCTGGGCTGGCAGTATCACGTTTCATGACAGTACTAACTATAGGGGAATGAATGGCTTAGCACACACTGGGAAAGTTTGATAGATGGCAGTTAAGGAGACAAAATAGGCTTACAACAATGTCAGGTAAGATATGTCAAGGAATACTTAAATAAGGATGTGCTTAGACAGGAAAAAGTCCGCTGTTTCAGCCACCTTTTGGTGTGTGTGTATATGTGTGTGTGTGTACACATCAAAGGTATGGCACAAGACATTCTATGACCCAGTAAACTTCCCAACATCTTAAAGTGAAGAATCCAAGTTTGCCGTCAAGATCATGCCATACATTTTAGGGAATGTTAAATGTGGTACCAAGCCACAAGAACATTTTCAAAAGGCAATTAACTGAAGTCAGCTAAGATGAGAAAAGTTCAAGTCACGTATGTCTGCATAATGCAAAAAGAAGAACCCTGGGGAAAACTTTCTGTTTCCTGTTGCTCAAAAGATGTCTGCAAGTTGCATTTCATGTAGGTTGCACATAAATTAGCCATGACTGGCACTATGTGTGTTTAATATGCCTCTCAACCTCTTAGTACAAACAAATCTGGATGAAGTCTAAAATAATAGGGGGACAAAGGCCCAGAAATAGAGACATATGTTAAATATTGCACTTACAAACTTAGAAAGTTGCTAGAACAACAGGATTTCTGTTAGAATACATTTCTTGAACAATATAAAATCTGAAACTCAAATGTATGCCACTAATTAGTGACTTTAGTCATCAGTGATTTGCCAGAAAACTACAAATTGTATGAGGAACAGACCAAGAATATTAAGCAAAGATCTGGGCATTCTGCAAAAAATCTGGACAGTTGAACGGTATGGTGCTTAACTATATACATATATTTAAACTGCATGACTCTTGAGCAAGTCAGTTAACCAGACAGCGGTCTTGAGTTGCAATGAGAAGATGACAAGATTACTTCTTCCTAGAGAACTTAGCTGGTTAACAAAAAATATAAAAATGCATTCTCCCTAAACTTGAGTGACAGCAGGTGAATGTCAAGAAACATGCTCTGCTTATCAGAGCAGTTTGCTGGCACAATGAGGACATTGCTACTAATATTAAGACAAGACTGCAGGATGCAGATCTGCAAAACATCTGGTTCTTATTTTTACTTAATGATTGCTCAATGCTGCTAATGCAGAATAGCCCCATCACAGATTCTTATGTCTCTTATGACTTCGCTATTAGCATTTAGGAAGGATTTCAAGCCAGTATGTGCAACAGTCTCTGTTTTGCTGATCACTGCCTGCACAGGTGACTGCACAATAATCATTCAACTTGCATGATGGTATAAGTATGAATAAAGGTACTGTACTTGAGAGGATATCTTAGAATTTGTAGTAATTAAACAGGTAGTAACAGGAAGCCGTTACTGACAAGACAAAAGTCTGCAAGCTCCTGGTATAAGCAATAAATGTAGGATCAACATTGAGTACCAAGTAGAAAATGTTATACATATCATAATAGTGCCTTTGCAGAAACTACAAAATTCTAAATTCTATCAAAGCATGTTCAGTTTTGTAAGGCATTTTGCAGTGTTGTTTGTTGTGATGGGAGCAGCACCATAACAACCAACCTACGGCTATATACAAAGCTTTATTGAATCCCTCCTCAGGATAATACACCAACCTGTTTTTGAAATGTAGTCTTTTTTTTCTTGTGAATACCATTTCTGACTTGCCAAAATGGTGCCTGATCAACACCAGTCCTATTTGCATATTTGGCAGAATTGCGACAAAATGAATGCTCTCTACACCTGAGTGAAAAGTTAGTGCATAAACCTCTTCAATATAAAATGCAAGAGGCATTTTGTCACAATATGTAACTCCAGCTTCAAGAGTGCAATGTGAATTTGTTTCCTGTTTTCTCACATTGGAAGATTTCTGCCAAGAGTATGAAATTCTTGTTCATGATGTCCAGACAATAATTTCAGAACACTTGAGTGCATTGAATAAACAGCCAAGGGAAGAAAAATGAGTGCAACCAGTAGGGGACAAATTCTTTTCTTTTTATGCCAAGGCATACAGATAGCTTGGCATTAAAAGAACAAAAAAGCTTTATTGTTCTGGCTATAGAAATGCCACTGCAGGTTTCATTTTAACTGCTGCCACTTAGCACGTTTTCAATGACGCTGGGAGGCGACTTTACAGGCTACCACCATCAAGAATGTAAAGTGCTACTACTTTTTGCTTCAGCCCGTCTTTGTTAATGTGGATTCTCAGAATTCACTGCAGTAAAAACAAAACACAAGTCACAGCTAGAATCTCAGTCTTTCCTTATTGAAACGAGCCATGTTTCTAGGAATGGATGCAAAATGAATGGCTCCATGGCTTCCAAAGTGATTTTTTTTAAGTTTGGCTTTAGGATATAAGGAAGACATATCTATTTATGAATCTGAGAGAAGAAAAAAGAAACTTTTCCAAGGTATAGAATTTTAATGATTGGACATCATGGTTTTAATGCTTTTGGCACAGAATGCTTCTAAAAGTTTCCATTTTATTAAAAAATTGTTAAAATGTGTATTTATAACTCAGTATTATATTTTATTTTTGCTAATTTTAACACGAACGTTGAAACTGTGTATGTACATCTTTGAAGATGCTACTGTACTGGACTGTAGCCTGCTAATAATTACAGGACAAGACATCCACAAAGTAGCTACTAATATTGTTCACTGTACTGAGTTCTTGTGGTGGATGGTGCAGAGGTTGCATTTTCACCTAACAGCAAAAGGTTCTCCGGTTCGATTCTCGGCTAGGGTGCCTTTTGTGCAGAGTCTGCATAATCTCCCTGCATCCATGTGGGCTTACTCCAGGTGCTCCAGTTTCCTCCCATGTTAGAAAAACATAGATCTGGAGCTTTTCTCTCCAGGCCTCTGCTGAAAATTGGCTTTGTTCCAAGTCTGACTTTCCCGGTAAACAAATATTGATAAATAATAAATAATTATTCTTCTGTAGTGTCATCACCAATTTGCATAACCTGTGGTACATGAGCACAGTGTAACTTCCAATTAAATATCCTTGCAGTTTCATTCATTAAATGTACCGTAATGTCTGTGAGTGCTTGCATGTTTATGTGGGTCTATTTATATGACCTTTGTGAAAAAGTTATTCAAAGCATAATACAGGTCGCACTATGAACTCTGAATCAGACATGGGCCTCATCTGCCTATGTCCTGATTATTTATAATTTCCATTGCTGGTGTTCTGGTGGTTTATGTCACATATTCTGACTGCTGCCCTCTATCAGATCATATTGGGAGGTGAGAATTGCATAGTGGTATACAAGCAGTGTAATAATTTCCCCTTGAAATATACATAAATGGACATGTTTAAGGTTTGCTCTTCCCTGTGGTTGTACATAACAGTACTTATCTAGATTCCACCAATCCCACTCCCTACAAAGTTTAATGTAACAATCTCTGCCCCAAAGCCCCCTCACTCCCACATCTCAAAGTATTTACAGTAACTTTTGTTGTCCATGAGGAAGGTACGACTCCCAACTGCTGTAACTTCACTTGAAGCTCATTGTGCTGGGGCCTGATACGTAGCACAGTGCTGGTGATGCTGCACAGAATCAGTCCTGCCCTCCATGTCAATCTGTGACATACCACAGCACTTGTAGACTATCTAGAATGCAGGCTATTTACATACCTTTTGCATGCCATCTAGACATTTTTCTTCTTCTTCTTTCGGCTTTTTCCCAGTTAGGGGTCACCACAGCAGATCACCTGTCTGCTCATGATTGGCAGTGGAGTTTTACAGTGCTGAGATGCCATCTAGACATTTTTATACCTTATAATTGTCATAACCCTCCAGCATGCAATGTACGTCAGGATGCCTCTCACTGTGTGTGTGGAGGGGGGTATAAAGCAAAGGATATGCATAACTGCCACAACATATGGCACAGGCATATGGGAAAGGCACTGCTCATTCTGCCTGACAAAATATGATGCCTTGCAGAACTCTCCAAGGATACAGAGTCCTAACACATGAATAGTTGTCAATGTAGCATTGTAAAAATGCCAATTTACATTCTGCTGTGCTGTATCCTATTTCACTGTAAAAAAAATAAATCCTTTATGAGTATTTGTGCTGTGAATTAATACTGCAACTGCAATGCTTACACAATGTAATATTCTACCACTAATATTATTGTATAGATCAAAGTGGTCTAAGGCAGTTAGGCTAAGGCTGAGATCTGATATAAATAAAGTTGCCATTTGTCTTTGCATTTTTGTCAAACAAATGTCACAGGTCAGCACATGGATGGAAATTAGTACACATACCTCTGTATGCTTAGAAGTCACTCTTGAAACACTTCCCATCTTCAGAGACCATGGCCTTCATTCTATGGAAACTGATAAGGAAGTTCAGCTCGTCAAACTATCAGATGTCCTACCTCATATGCGTATACCTGCCCAGAGGTTATGCAATGGAAAATATACTCATAGCACATTAATTAGTAAAATTATAGTCAACTGTCACTATGTCTACAAACTAGAAAGGCACAATAATTAATGTACCATAGGCATAATGAATGAAAGTAGACCTGTTTAAAAAAAATCGTGACATATAAAAATGTCTTAGCGTGTTATAAATATTCATGCAGAATATAAGGCCACTGGCACAGGACATATAATGACTATTGTCAAGAAAAATAAAGTTGTAAAAAGTTGCAATAACAATTTTGTGAAGAAACTATGGTTTATGTATGTGTATATGTAGGTATGTATTTATTTCCTTTGTTGAATGGGAACCCGTTTTCAGCTAATGCCAATAGAGAAAACCTCCCTTTTTGTTAGTTAATCAGATAAGGACTCTACAAATATACAACATACCAAGATGTAAATGTTTAAAAATATACATTATCTAAAACTGATAAACATTATAAACTATAAATAAGATATATTAAAACTGGCTTACATAATTAAAAACATGCAGAGTTTTATTATAGGTATATATTATCATGGTTGAGAGCTTGGTCAATGCATACATTTGGATAGATGAATGGAAAGATATAGAACATTATGATTAGATCTCCAATCTTCAGCCACTTGTAGTTCATGGACCACTGTGATTATGCTCTGATATTTGATAAAAGATGAATCAGTTAAGCATCCCCTGCTAAAGTTGTTAAGTGTAGGTCTCGGGATAGGCAATAAAATCTGTCAGCACTACCCAGCAAACAACAGCGGCACAGTTAAACATTTCTTTCTGTCTGCTGTCTGTCAGTAACGTGCCCTGACATCCTGTTATAAATTTAGAAAGTTACTAGAATGACAGCATGTGCTGTGGTAGCATTGTCACCTCACAGTAAGACTTTGTCCTATTCGATTCTCAGCTAAAGCGTCTTCTGTGTGGAGACATGCATGAATGGGCTTACCTTCGTTGAAGATTGTGCGTCAGAGCTGGCAACTCGGCATGTAAAAATCTACTGCCAATCATTAGCAGACCGGAGTTCCGCTGTGGCGACCCCTAACCGGGAAAAGCCGAAAGATACAACTAGAATGACAGCATGCATTTTCTCCTGCATTTTCTAAAGGATACAAACTCTAAAACCTAAATGTGTATCATTATTTAGCATTTTCATTCCTCAGTAATTGGTCCAAAAACCATAGACTTTGCGAGGAATAGACCAAACATATGAGGCAAAAATCTGGACATTCTGCGAAAATCTGTATAGTTGAGAGGCATGGAAGGCAAGTGTAAATATAAATGGGTGTTTTGTCACCTTTCATAGGTCTTGCTAAGTGCTTTATGGCTTTGAAAGGTGACAAAACACTTTATAAACTACAAAAAGTATGACTGAGTCGACAATCTCACCTAATATTATGTGGGCAAATTTGATTTTATTTTTAAGATATGAACTTA
>NC_056749.1:735992257-736034757 GCF_019279795.1 Protopterus annectens
TATTCTAAATCTATTCTGTGCATTTTTGTACCATTTCATGAGGTGGCGAAAGCCACATCACTATGGCTAGGCTTACAAATGCCCCAGGGCAGATAGCCTAGTACTAAACTATGAAACTATATATATATGTGTGTGTGTGTGTGTGTATATATATATATATATATATATATATATATATATATATATATATATATACACACATATATATATATATATACACGCATATATATGCAAAACTGCACTAATCTCCAGCACCATTGTTTAGCCAAATAGGCTAAAATAACTAAAATAAATACACAACACTAAGGAAAGTGCCATAGCTTTCTTTTAATGGCAGACATGTTCCGCCACACTCAACAAACCAAGGTTTCGCCTCATAGCGTCATCAGTGCTTTTCCTTCCTGAAAGAGGAAGCTTGTCATTTATACACTTGTTCTTAAAGCAATATTACAATGAAACAGTACACTATTGCCACCCAGTGTAAATCATACGAAAACACAGTTACAAAAACTGTTTGTCTTGCCATGTACACACATTACTTGTTCACCATGAGTTCACCCAACCCGAAGTTAATAAATATCTTTAACCTTAAAATTATCCTAGTTAAGGTACACAGTCTTAATGAAAACATATGTAATTAATACATTTTACTTTACCAATGTTCATTCAAACCTGGTTTAAACAATGCTCCCAAGTTAACTATCCACATTCTTTCTTTTTTAGTAAGAAACTTATGTTTATGTGCTATTGTCAAATCAGACCCTACCACTTTATCAATTCCTACATATATAAACTGAGCCCTTGGATGTACCTGCATATGCTTGTATAGTGCACTGCGTGCCCTCTTACAATTAATATCACTAATATGTAATGTTATCCTCTGTCTCAAACTCAAGGATGTCTGTCCAACATAAAAAGACCAGCATTGGCACACTGCCATGTATATCACCCACTCACTTGTGCATGTTATAAGCTGTCTGATATCAAATACTTTTGTGGTGTTTACTGAAGTGAATGACTTAGTTTTAGAGATTACTTTGCAATGTATGCAGTGTCCACAGTAGGTGCTCCCCAAAATTCAATTCTTCATTGTCCCTTCAACTGGAACTTTACTTTTTTTTAAAACTAGATAGACTTTCTCCAATAGTTTTACCTCTCCTATAACCAAAATTACATTGATTATTTACTAAGGTAGTCAAACGCTGTTTTCAGAATATGCCAAGGTTTTGCTATTATATCTTTAATCTTAAATGTAATACTACCATATCTGGTAATAAACCTGAGTGTACCAGGGGAATCTCTAGTTTGATGCTCTCTCTCCTGTAGCAGCTGTTCTAAACATCCCATTAACTATCTGTAAAGAAGTATTGACCTTTCTGGTCCCATAGCCTCTAATCAAAAATCTTGACTTTAATTTCTCTGCCTGTAGCTCAAAGTCCTCTGCCTTACTAGAGATTAATTTTAAACTCTTAAATGGGGCCATTGGGATACTGTTGGCTATATGACCTGGATGGCAACTATCAGCTCTTAACAAAGAATTTTTGGTGAATAGTTTCTGGTATATATTCGTAATCATCATACCATCCCTATCTTTTTTGACCATCACGTCCAAAAACTCAACGTTGTTACTGTCAGTTTTGCCACTAAATCTGATCCCATACTGATTATTATAAAGGTACTCAACAAATTGCATCAATCTTTCCTGTGTACCTTGCCATACTACCCAACAATCATCCAGGTACCTACGCCACATGCCTAGTTCTGCAGTAAACTCGTTGTTAATAAATGACATCAACTTCCAAGTAACCCATAAATAAATCAGCGTAGATGGGTACAAATGTTGCACCCATCACTGTACCCTTTATCTGCAAATACCAATCTTGTCTGTACCTAAAGGCATTATGTTCCAAAACCATTCCCAATAATATCAAAATAAATTCTTGTTCAGTTGGTCCATAGTACTTAGAAGTCTCAAACCAATAGTAACTTTTATCCCTCCCCAATGTGGAATACTTGTGTACAATGCCTGGACATCTAATGTGCCAATATAAGCATTGATAGGGATTACCAGATCATCCATTAATAAAAATTGGTTTGTGTCTTTAATTCTAGCAGACACATACGTCAATAATGGCTTCAACTTGGCTTCTAAGTACACTGTTAAAGGTTCAATAATTGATCCCCGCTGTGACGACTGGGGAGAGATGGGCGAAGGCTGCTAGCCTAGTCAAATAGAATTTGATACATAGGTTCATAGGTTCATACTAGGCTATCTGCCCTAGGGCATTTATAAGCCTAGCCAGAGTATGTTTGGCTTTCGCCACCCATTTTAAATTAATTTTGCTATGCCCTTTTTCGAGGTTAGTATACTGTGCCTCTGTCTAACAGTGACACAGAAGTGATACCCGGGGTAAACCTATGATCTCCCATCCACTCATCAAGATTCCTCTTGAAGAGAGTCAATGAGGGACTCTGCCTAACCTGGACTGGGATTTTATTCCATAGTGAAGGGAGCCTCTGGGTTATGAATCTGTCCCTCCAGCATGTCCTATTTATTTCAGTGCTGAGGTTCAAGTCTCTCGGCGTGTAGCTCGATGGGATTTGGATTTTTGAGGTGCAGCATGTCCCTTAATTCCGGGTTGGACATGGCCTTATACGTCAGGCACAGGTCACCTCTGAGCAGGCGGTATGCCACTGAGTAGAGCTGGAGTTTCTTTAACCGGGCAGCATATGGCATCTGTTTGAGCCCTTTGATCCTCTTGGTGAGGTACTTTTGGGGTCTTTCCAGTTGCTGCAGGTGTTTGGTAAGGTACATCCCAAAAGAGGCATTGTACTCGATTATGGGCCTGATGAGGGATGAGTAAAGAGGCACGATGACCTCCCCTAATCTAGATGTGAATCCCTTCATGATTAGGTGGGCTATATAAAATGTTTTTCTAACCACTTTGGCCACGTGGTTGTCAAATGAGAGATTGCTATCAACTTGGGTCCCCAAGTCCCTAATGACTTCTTCTGTACTTAATGGATTACCACCTATGTGGTAATTTGTGGGCACTTTGTTTTTGCCAAAGGGGATGACTATACACTTTTGGCGTTTAGCTTGAGGCCATGGCTCTGGCACCAGTTGTCTGTTTCTATGAGGCCCTTTTGGAGGATGCTTGTGTCGGCTGGAGAGTCGACTATGGCACCCAGTTTGCAGTCATCTGCGAACTTGGTCAGCCACAGTCCTTCCATGTTGGCCTGTACCTCCGAGAAATATATACCAAACAAGAGAGGTCCCAGGACTGAGCCTTGTGGGACGCCACTTGTAACTGGTTTGGAGTCTGACATGGCTCCAGCAATTCTAACCATGTCGGTTCTGTCCTTGAGCCAGTTTGCAACCCATCTAGTGACATAGGGGTTTATATTTAAGCTGGTGAGCTTATCTATAATGCCTGAGTGGGGTATTGTATCGAAGGCTTTTGCGAGGTCCAGATAGGCTGTGTGGACCACCTTCCCTTCACAATGGCCTTGGTGACTGTTTCAAAGAAGTCAACCAGGTTTAAGAGGCAGGATCTGCCCTTAACAAAGCCAAACTGGGTAGGATCCAGTGTCTGTAGGTCCCCAATATCTTTATTTATGAGGTCCATGATGATCCTTTCCATAGCTTTGCAGACCAAGCTAGTCAGGCTTATGGGGCGATAGTTTCCAGGGTCCGTTGAGGCACCACCTTTGTGGAGAGGGACCACTGTTGCTGTACGCCACTCTTTGGGTACATATCCTGTAGTAAGGCTGAGATTGAACAGTAGTTTTATGTTTGGGTTTAGCTCTTCTTGGAGTTCATGTAGGGCGCAGCCTGGGACACCGTCTGGTCCCATTGATGCTGTGTTTTTGCTTTGGAGAGGGCGGCTCCCACCTGAGCATCTGAGATGTCAGGGGGGCAGCACTCTGCTGGGATAGATATTTGCCCTTTTGGTGGGGAGGGGGGGGGGTGTTTGCGCTGAACCTGTCAGCTAGGATGTTGGCAATGTCTGTGGGATCAGTGTATTTTTTGTCATTTTGGACTAATTCTGAGCATATCTGGGAATTCCCACCCAGGTTCCTAACATAACTAAAGAAAGCCTTGTGATTATCTTTAGTGTCCTGTGCAATTTTTCTCTCGAAGCTGGCCTTTGACGATTTTATGAGTGCCCTTAGTTTTTTTGCTAATACTGATCAGAGATGCCGTCCCTTTTTGGGATTTTGCTCTATCATGTAGTAGCTTCCTCCTTCTATTGTATAGTTTGTTTATGGCTGGGGTCCACCAGACAGGTCGTCTGCCTTTGGAGGATTGGGTCTTGGTTTTATTTGGGATTGCATGATCCATGCATTCCTGAAGGTGTTCATAGAATGCATTTATAAAGGATTCTGCGGTCTGGGCCGTATTTTCCACAGGCCCGGGGCTTTGAAGGATTCCACCTCGGTTTTGAGGAGTGTGAAATTTGCTTTAGAGAAGTTTTTCACTGTGGTTTTCTGGGCAGGGGTGGGGTCGGGATGTGAATATCCAGTGAGATCAGTTTATGGTCTGATCTTACCAGTGAGGGATACACTTCTGGTCTGGAGCATAGAGTCCCCATGTTGGTGATGATCAGGTCCAGTATGTTTTCCCTCTTGTGGGAGTGGTAACAAGTTGTTCCATAGCATTTGAGTTTATGAATTCTAGGAACCTTTGGGCAAGGGTGTTGGAGCTAGAGTAATGCTCCCAATCTATGTTTGGGTAGTTGAAGTCGCCCAATATAATGGTGTTCGGAGAGACCTTCATATTTTCCAGTGTTCTCAGGAAGGCCGAGTGGGGTTCCTGGGTTTGGGAGGGTGGTCTGTAGCAGGCTATAAACTGGAAGGCAGTTTTACCCACTGTTAGTTGCACATGGATAGTCTCTGATGCTTCGTGCTTTGCCACCAACCTGGAGGTGTGGGTATCTTTGATGAATATTGAAACTCCCCCTCCTTTTGTGGTTCGGTCCAAGTTTTGGGGCCGAAAAGCATGGTATGAGGTATAACCTGGTAGTGCTGGGGTGCTCTCGGGAGTCCTGAACCAGGTTTCTGTTACTGCACAGATATCGATGTTCTCCATGCTAAGGAGAGTTTCGAGTGCGTGCATCTTGAGGTTTAGACTTCTAGCGTTGAGTAGCATTACTCTTAGTTTATTATCCCTTGTGATACCTATGGAGGTGGGTTTGTCTTTTGAGCCTTGCCTAAAAAAGGCACTATGGGGGTAGCAAGAGCATTTCCCAATATCCGAAAGCCCAGGGGTGACAGGTGCAAGCCGTCCCTAGCAAAGCATCGTGGCTTGTCGTGCATATCATCCCAAGCTGACAGGCATTGGATCCCCTTTGAATGACACCAATACTTAAGCCAATTGTTGAAATTGATCATCTTGTCTTCATATTGTGGCATCATTCTTGGTGAGGGTAAGATGCTACTCAAGGTCAGGGTCATACCAGCCTGGGCTACATGCTCAGAGAGCTCCTCTATGTCTCTTTTCATGTAGTCCAGGGAGGTCGTCTCAGGTCATTCACACCAGCATGGACAATGACTGAGTCATATTTGTACTTGCCTTGGAGTGACCTGAGTGCTTGTGTTATGTGGCGGATCCTAGCGCCAGACAGGCTGCTCACCGTGACCTTCTCCTTGTTCAGCCTGGTGGCGGACGTCAGTGTGCCTGACGATAGAGTCACCTATTACAAGTGTATCAGGGGTGTTGTTTAGCCTTAAGGGCTGTGACTGTTCGGCACACTGGCTTTGTGAGATATGTGTTGCACGTGTTTTGTTTTGGGGTAGCGGTTGCTTGGGTGTCTGCTTTGGAGGTCTCTGCTGCTTAGGCAGATCTTTATTTAGAGCCTCCGAGTATGTTTTTGTGTGATTATGTGTTTGGTTTGCTGTCGTGGTAGGTCTATGTGAGACTGGAATTGTAGTGAGTGTGGTTTCCTTCTCCTCCTGACTGGTTATGCCAGTACTGAGTTGAGATGATTCTATCCACTGTATAAATAAATGTAAAATACAGGCTTGTGTTTTTAAATATAAGAAAACAATGTAAAATGTGAACTTCAAGACTGTTGCAACATTGCCATCTGCTGTAAGGAAAACCAAGCCAAGTATTTCAAATGTGTCTTTTTAAGTTGAAAAGATCCTATGAATCTCTTGAATGTTTTAAAATTCGGCTCCAGTGTGGCTGGATGAAGGTTTTATGCCCATTGTTTTAAGGCTAAAGTTTATGACCAGAATTTAGATGTGGAAGGTGCTTTATTACTCTAGTTTCTGTTAGAATATACATGTGAAATGCCTTGTATTGTTGTAAGTTCTGAGCAGGTGCTAGATTGCTAAATAATGCAGTTTGTGGCCTGAGAGCTCAGACCAGGTGTTAAGATGATGCAATATGAATACTGGGAAAACCTAAGTGTCAAAATGATGTAATTTAGGAGAGCCTTAGAGACATGTTTGTTAGTAATGTTTAAATACTATTTCTCACAAGAGACTGGATGCATTTTGACTTTGGATATTCAACTTACCAACATTGTGCCTTATGCTCACATGTAAGTTTTAGCACTGTGATTTCTTGTAGGAATAGTTAAAGCTAGTAAGATTAATTATGTTTTTTTTTTAAATTAGACCTGTCCTACTGTATTATTTTAAGTTTCTGTGTGATCTCTGAACTCCTAGATATCTATGTGGTGTAGTAGTTTTGTCTTGTGTTTTAATTATTTTTTATTAAATATTTTTAAAACCTTCTACTTGTGGCTGATTTGTGTAGAGATAAACTCTAGAGTACATTGCATATTTACAAAGGTTATAGTAATAGGCCACTCTAAAGTAAGCATTGACTGTTAGTCATACTACCATTGGATAATAATATTGCACAGGGATAATTGGACACCCTTTTAAGGGCCTTTTATTAGCTGATATTATTAACTTGGTGGTGGCAGTAATTACTAATGTATAGTCTGGGTAAAGGGGCACAGTTGGAGAGAATCTGTGTCAGCCTTTCCCAGGAGTGTCTGTGAAGTTGTATAAATACTTATCTCAAAGTGTGTGTGTATGTTATCTCAGCTACTTGGCAGGGACAGGAAGCACTGGTTGGACAGAGAGGGTACTGGAGATTTTAGCTTGCCCAGTTAGGCTGAGACCTGGACCCTATAGCTGTGCCAGTGGGGAGTCTTATTGGGGACCTGGTGAGCAAAGGTGCAACCAGCCCCAGACTGACTGTGACCTCTGTGTGCACTTAAAGGAAATTGTACTTTACTGTGTGTATTAGTTATCCTTTCCTCTTCTATGAGATGACCTCCCTGGTGTTAGTGGTGAGGATTGAGGCTCCTTGATTGTTGGGCCAGGACATGGTTATCACAAGTGGTGTGAGTGGTGGGATCTACTTCATATACTAATTGGCTTGTAGTGGTGTGGGGTAGAGAGAATTCCTGTGGCTTATGTACAGTGATCTCAAAGTGTTTTGTACTCTAAAACAGTCACCCAGTGTATACTCAGAGTTCAGATCACAATTGTTTTCTTTCTTTTCTTAGCTTAGTGTTAGGGTGAGCAAGCAGCACGTCAGCGGAGGTGTATGGAAAGCTGATAAGGAGCCAGCTGGCGGAGATGTGCCAGGCTAGGGGACTGGTGCATGGAAACCTGACTAAAGCAGACCTGATTACAGCCTTGGTTACAGCTGCATCAGAAAACAGCAGCCTGGAGGACAATCAGACTGAGAGTGGAGATGCAATATCCTCGGAGAATGGACAGCTCAACCTTTCTGCAGTGGACTTAAAAATCCAGCTGGAGCTAAAGAGACTTGAGTTGGAGGCCAGGCGTATGGAACTAGAAACAGTTGAGAAAATGAGGAGTCTACAAGCTGAGGAAAATGAACGACAGAGGAGGCATGAGAGGGAAATTCTGACTATTCGCCAGAGTCATGGAGGTAATGGGGAAGGGAGTAACCGGACCCCAGAAGCACAAAATGTCAGAAAATTTCTTCCACAGTTTAAAGAGTGGGATAATTTTGATTGCTTCATTCATATGTTTGAGAGGGTATGTAAACAGTATGAAGTTGACCAAGGGCTCTGTGTATGGTTCCTTACCCCCTTACTCCATGGTAAAGCTGTAACTTTCTTTAGCAAAAGTGCATGACACTGACTGTTTTGATTATACTGCTGTAAAAAGACATTTATTAGAATGTTTTAATCTAATACATGAAATGTATAGGAAAAAGTTTTGTGAGCATAGATGCAAGGCAGATGAAAATGTATGTGAATATGTTGCTGAACTGAGCACTTACTTTCATAACTGGGTGAGTGGATGTCAGGTCACCACTTCTGAAGGGCCGTCAGACCTTTTGGTAATGGAACAAGCCCTTAGCACTTTGCCTGAGGACATGAGGATCTGATTAGCTGACAGTGTGCTATTTCAGAGGAGTTGGGAAGAAGGGAGACCTATGCCTAGCAAGCAGGGCAGCCCTGCACAGGAAAGGGACCCCCAGTACTGCTCATGGGACTAAAGGAACCCATGGTGGGCAGCACAGACAGACCCAACAGAATCCGCCAGTAGCAGGGGAAGCCACTAGTCCAGTTACACATCCAGGAGCTAGGGTTAAATGTTTTGAATGCAACCAGTGGGGCCATGTGGCATACAGGTGTCCATGGAGGCAAGGTGGGGAATCAAAGGTGAGGGAGCCAGTAAGTGGGAAAGACAAAATGCCAAACAGTGGGCTGTCTTGAGATAACAGGGGTATGGAACTACCATCTTGCAGATGTCCTGAGAGGGAAGGATTTGGATGAGGCAGTACTATGTACTTATGCAGTTACATGCAGTGAGGCTAGGAGACGAGCATGTGGGTCTGGTAGCCTGGTGGAGACCCAGACAGACTGCATACTTGCAGCCAGGACTGCTGAGGTGGTTACATCAGGGAGTGAGCTACACTGTAGCAGTGAGACTGAATGTGAGCCACAGCTGCTTGTGGGTACTGATGTTCCCTTGGACAGGATAACTGCAAAGGTAGATGTGAGTAGTAGTACCCAGGCTGACAGTGAGGCACCGCTGTCAGAGGATGCCAGACTTCCTGTGGAAGGGGAGCTGGGAAGGGTTACAAGGAGAGACTTGAGACAGGTTCGGCTCTCAGACCCTACATTGCAAGGTGTGAGGCAGGTAGCTAGAGAGGCACCTGATTCTCAAGGGAAGGGGGAATCTGTATACTGGAACAAAGGGTTACTGTACAGAGAGTGGACACCTGAGGGAGGGCTATAAGGTAAGAGAGTACAGCAGTTGGTAGTGCCTAGAGCTTACCATCTAGCACTTCTAGCCATAGCCCATGATATTCCCTTTGCAGGCCATATGGGCATAAAATGTACAAAGAGGCATGTTATGCAAAACTTCTATTTGCCTGGAATTTCCAGAGATGTAACAGGGTACTGCAGGACCTGTGAGCAGTGCCAAAAGGTAGGCAAGGTAGGAAACAAGGTGAGAGCTCCTTTGATGCCTTTGCCTGTGACTGAGGAGCCATTTCAGAGGGTAGCTATGGATATTGTGGGTCCTCTGAGTACCCCAAGCTCCACAGGGAAAAAGTATATCCTAGTGATTGTAGATTATGCTACACGATACCCTGAGGCAGTGGCTTTGTCCTCCATTGAGGCCAGGAAGGTGGCAAATGCTTTGCTAGAGATTTTCAGCAGGGTAGGTTTCCCAAAGGAAATACTGTCCGACAGGGGTGCCAATTTTATGTCAGACCTGCTGGCTTCTCTGTGGAAGTCCTGTGGGGTGAAGCACATGAAGACCACCCCCTACCATCCCCAGACTAATGGTCTTGTTGAGAGGTTAAACTCTACAATCAAGTCCATGCTACAGGCATTTGCAGATCAGTTTAAGAGGGAGTGGGACAAATATTTGCCCCATCTGTTGTTTGCTTACAGAGAGGTTCCCCAGGAATCCACAAGTTTTTCACCATTTCAGTTGTATGGGCATAGGGTGAGGGGGCCTCTAGATTTAATTTGAGATGAATGGGAAGGTGAGTGTAAGTCTCACAAGGAGTCTGTTGTGGCATATGTCCTGAAACTCAGGACAAGGCTCCGGGAACTCATGGGCCTGGCCCAGGAGAACCAAGCCCAACAACAGAAAAAGGTGTGGTATGACAGGAATGCTCGAGCTAGAGAGTATGCTTTAGGGCAGCAGGTGATGGTTCTCATTCCTGTCAGACACAACAAGTTGCAGGCAGCTTGGGAGGGACCCTACAAGGTGGTAAGAAAGGTAAGTGATGTTAACTACATGGTGGAAGAGCTAGGCAGATGGCAGGGGCACAAATTGTACCATGTTAACATGATGAAACCTTACCATGATAGGGAGGCCCTTGTGCTGAGCATTTGCAGTGGATTGCAGGAGGAGTCTGAGGGAGATCTGGGGACTAATCTCCTCAGTGAGGCTTGGGCTAACACCTCAGTGGAAGGGGTAGCAATGTCCCAGCAGCTATCTCCTACCCAAGTTTGAGAAATCCAAGCGGTGTTGCAGGAGTTTGGGGGCATGTTCACTGGGAAACCAGGGAGCACCCACCTGGTGCAGCACCAGGTGGATACAGGACCCCAAAGGCCTATCAGGCAGGCCCCTTATAGGGCGCCTGAGAGAGTCAAACTGACTCTGAGGGAGGGGGTACCGGAGATGTTGGAACTAGGGGTGATTCAAGAGTCCAACAGTCCCTGGGCCTCACCTGTGGTACTGGTGCCAAATAAGGATGGCAGCACCAGGTTCTGTGTGGATTACAGGAAATTAAATAGTCACACAGATGCAGATGCTTACCCCATGCCTAGGACAGATGAGGTCCTAGAGCAGCTGGGTGGGGCTGAGTATCTTACAACCATTGATCTTACCAAGTGTTACTGGCAGGTGCCGTTGACTCCCAGTGCTAGAGAGAAGTCAGCCTTTGTGACTCCTTTTGGCTTGTGTGAGTTCACAAAGATGCCCTTTGGGATGAAGAATGCCCCAGCGACTTTCCAGAGGTTGGCAGATCATATCTTAGCAGGAGGGTTTTCCCTTGCTTACATGGATTTTATTGCTATCTACAGCCATTCCTGGCAAGAGCACCTTCAGCATGTTAGGGAGGTGCTGGGCAGACTACAGAGGGCAGGGTTGACCATTAAGCCGAGCAAATGTCAGTGGGTATGGCAGAGGTCTCCTACCTATGACATAGAGTGGGGAGTGGTAAGATAAGGCCAGAACCTGCCAACGTGGAAGCTATTCAGGCATAGCTTGCACCTGTTACCAAAAAGCAGGTGAGGATATTCTTGGGGACAGCAGGGTACTACAGAAAGTTCATTCTCAATTATAGTACCATAGCTGCTCCCCTCACAGACCTGACAAGGAAGAACAGGCAAGATAAGGTAATGTGGACCCCAGCATGTGCGCAGGCATTTCAGAAGCTTAAGGAAGCTTTGGGAGGACCCCCTGTGTTAGCCAGTCCTGACTACAGCAAAGACTTTGTTGTGCAGGTGGATTCTTCAAACTATGGGGTTGGGGCTGTACTTAGCAAGATTTCTTCAGAGGGAGAAGAGTACCCAGGGAGGAATGCTATGCAGCAGTAGAAAAGGAATATCTAGCCATAGTGTGGGCCATTGGATAATAATATTGCACAGTAATAATTGGACACCCTTTTAAGGGCCTTTTAGTAGCTGATATTATTAACTGGGTGGTGGCAGTAATTACTACTGTATAGTCTGGGTAAAGGGGCACAGCTGGAGAATCTGTGTCAGCCTTTCCCAGGAGTGTCTGTGAAGTTGTATAAATATTTATCTCAAAGTGTGTGTGTGTTGTGTCAGTTACTTGGCAGGGAAACGAAGCACTGGTTGGACATAGAGGGTACTGGAGGTTTTAGCTTGCCCAGTTAGGCTGAGACCTGGACCCTATAGCTGTGCCAGTGGGGAGTCTTATTGGGGACCTGGTGAGCAAAGGAGCAACCAGCCCAGACTGACTGTGATCTCTGTGTGCACTTAAGGGAAATTGTACTTTACTGTGTGTATTAGTTATCCTTTCCTCTTCTATGAGAAGACCTCCCTGGTGTTAGTGGTGAGGTCTGAGGCTTTTTGATTGCTGGGCCAGGGCACGGTCATCACACCCGCCCTGCTACTATAGCTCTTCCAGGCAGTACAACTGCACCTTTATGCATCTTTGGTACCAGATAAAAGTATTGTAACTGAGGATCATCTACTTTTAACTGTTGTTCCAACTCCATGGAAATAATCCTTGCCTCTCTTACTTGCTGCAGGAAAGCATATATCTGTTGTTTAAATACCCTGGTAGGATCTAAGGGGAATTGACAATATGATATCACATCCGTTAAATGTCTATGAACTTCATCCAAATACTGTTCCTTACCCCAGATAACTATAGCTCCCCCCTTATCCGCTTTAGTGATTACCAAATTATCATTCATGGCTAAATTCCTCAATGTTTGTTTCTCTACCTTAGTCAAATTATGGGAGTAACTCCTAAACACCTCATTCTGATTGAGTTGCAAATCTTGCATCACCTGCTTTTCAAAAATCTTCACTGCCCTGTGATATGGTGGCTGAAACTCAGATTTTTTAAATTTAAACTTATCCATTGAATCTCCACTCTGTGGTCTATGTGCAAAGTAATACTTCAGATTAAATTTACGAGTAAAATTTTTTAGGTCATTCACTATATCAAAAAAAGACACATATGTGGCTGGAACAAAACCTGAACCTTTGTTAAGTACATTTAATTCCAAATCAGAACGTTCATAGTTGGTCAAATTTACCACTAATTGGTTTTCAGTAGCCGAATGTGGTTGGGAGCATCATCTCTACCTATTGTTGATTCGATATTTTCTGAAACATACCTTCCATTTGTTCTATGACAATGTTTTCGCCCGCCCCTCCTAAAGGACCCCTGGATCTCTTTGGCATTGGGGAAACCATTATTTGTGGCTCACCCCCCTTTGGTCTCTGTGTCTGTATTAGAATAACCTGAAGAGACCTCTGAAGCAAAGGAGTTGCCTGAGTTTTTTCTTAGTATGGTTCTAGGGTGTGGCGGAACATGTCTGCCATTAAAAGAAAGCTATGGCACTTTCTTTAGTGTGTTGCGTATTTATTTTAGTTATTATAACCTATTTGGCTAAACAATGGTGGTGGAGATTGGTGCAGTTTTGTGCATGGGCGGTTTTGAGGAGTATATGTGTGTATATATATTCAATGTTTTGAGTGTTCAGTGTTTAGAATTTTCAAGATTTTGGTCTCAATGTTTTGAATGTCAATGTTATGGGTTTTTGATGTTCTAGTGAATCTGTGTGTGTGTGTGTATATATATATATATATATATATATATATATATATATATATATATATATATATATATTTATTTTACATTTGTTGACCGGGATAGTCTGACTGGATACATGTACATTTTCAGCGGAGGCCCGGGGAGAAAAGCTCCAAAGGAAGTAATACAGAGATAGAAACTTATATAGAGCACACTAAAGTACATTAAATAACAGTCAAATTGCCACACGGAGTATAGGTTAGCTGTAATAGCATGCTTTACATCTGGAAAGCTAGTTTACAACACAGTAGAAATAAACTGACAATTAATTGCAAAAACAATGAATATGATACAGGTGTACCAGTGTTACCAAGTATTTCATCAGTCCTGGCACAGGGGCAAAGCCAATGAATCATGAAGTACTGCTTGAGGGCTTTCTTAAATTTAGAAAGGGTAGTGTTTATTGTAATGTCCGGAGGTAGTGAGTTCCAAGCTTTGCCTACAGAGTTGGCAAACGTGGAGTTCCCAGCTAAGTTGTTAGCTATAGTGGTCTGCACTACAATTCTATTGGATGATATAAGTGATCTCTGATTGGTGTGAGGATTGATGATATTTCTTAACGCAGGGGTATTATCAGGTTTAAGAATTCTGAAAACCACAACAAGTTGGTTGTACTGAATCTGCCTTGATAGCTCTAGTCAGCCTAGATTTGTTAGGTTTATACAGTGATGTGTTTTGTAGGGCAGCCCAGTGGCAAATCTAGTTATGCTATTATATCAGGCAGAGAGTCTGTTGAGTTCCATTTTGTTTAAGTTGGCAAGTATAGGGGAGGCATAGAAGAGGGTGGAGAGAAGATGGGAGCAGGCAATAGCAGTCCTAGCTGGTGGGGTTAGGAATGATTTTATTCTATATAGTGAGCTCAGTTTTTGTTAATGTTTTTTATCATTTTATTTACACGGGCATCAAATTTAAGATTGTTGTCTACAATTACCCCAAGTAGTTTTGTGTGGACATCTGGTTAGATAATAGTGCCATTTTTAGAGGAAATGGAGAAGGATATCACCGGGGATTTTAGCGTGGGAGAGAAAAATAGCAGTTCAGTTTTATTGGGGTTTAGAAGAAGACATTAGTCAGCAAGCCAATTTTCAACTAGGGTGAAAGTTGACCGAGTACTTGCCTGTAGCTCATCCTGGGTGGTACCAGTGCAGATCAACGTAGAGTCATTTGCATACTGTATGCAGTTGGCCTTTGGGATGACAGTGTAGAGATCATTGATAAATATGGAGAATAGCAGTGGACCCAGGATAGACCCATGGGGGACACCTAGGGTGTTGGGAAGGAGGTTAGATAGATTATTTTGCCATAGTACTGCTTGTTGTCTGTGTAAATAGGACTGGAACCATTGAAGGGAGTGGTGACCTAGGGACATATTGGTCAGAGTGTGGATTAGCAGCTGGTGGTTAACCATATTGAACGCTTTGGAAAGATCCAAGAATAGAGCTGATGAGAATTTGTTATTGTTTCTGTTATGATAAATATCACTGGTGAAGGAGAGGAGGGCTGTGGTAGTGCTATGATGTGGTCTAAAGCCATGCTGAGATTCAACCAGTAGACTGTTCTGGGTTAGGAAGTGTGGAAGTTGTTTGTGATGCATTTTGCAGGATCTTAGCCAGTGGTGATAAGATGGCTATGGGCCAATAGTTAGATAATTTGGTAGAGCAGCCACATTTATGAAGAGGTATAACACGAGATATTTTCCATATGGAGAGGACTTTGGCTTCAGCTGTGGACCAGGAATGAAATTCTATGGCACAGTAGAAACCAGTCCAAACACAAGCAGAACAAAATGGTCCAATAATAGTCCAAATGATTTAATGAAGCACTTTTCGTTATGATAAATACAATAACGTCCTCAGATAACATTAAATTCAAAAATCCAAGTTTAAATTACAAGTTCAAATACCATGTGACAATAATAAACCAACCAGCAGAGTGAGTATTCAACAATACAATTCAAAACAGTTTCCTACTATGTAGAATTAAAGAGATACTGTGAATTAAAAAATCTCCTCTGTCATATACTTCAATATTAAAAACCATCTAAAGTAAATTATAACAACACATAATTGCATGCTAACACAATTATTGACATTATTTAAACTTCAGTTCTATGAATAAAAATACACTAACATATACCTATAATTCTAACAAACATTGTTATTTAATATCTATATAATATTTTACCTGTTTAAGCTTTTGAGTTTTAACAGGCACAAGATGTTGCATGATTCATTTAGTCCTGGGTTATGAAATGCATTTAAAGTTAACTGCCAATATAACTCCAACTGTTGTAAATGCAGTGTTGTTGGGCCACCTCTCTACATCCGTTTATATTTGATCAACTGCTTTAAAGGTAAATGTGTGCCCACCAGTCATTTGAGAGTGTCTAGCCAGGGCATTGTCAGTTTTGTTCCTATCAATGGCATACACATGTTCGTATATTCTATCAGCTTTGGACCGATTGATTAGGATGCAGATGGGGAATGCTATACTATCTGCGGCTTTTTGTAAATATTCAGCAGGGAGAAGATCAGCGGCTAGGGTGGTAGGTTTAAGTTTTTTGATTAGATTGTAAATGAAAGAGGTGGAGACAGGTTGGAAGCTAAAGGAGGACTGGGTATTGGGATTGATGTCCTGAGTGCTAGTGGGGTTCAACGTTAACTTGGCTAGCTAGGACTTGGATAGTTTCCATAAAGAAACTATTAAAGGTGTTAGCAACATCCTGTGGCAAACTATCGGTTGACGCTGATGGAGGTGGAGTGGTGGTTTGACCTGGGTGTAGTAGTTTGTTTATACCTGCCCAGAGTCTTTGAGGATTATTTTGGTTTCTTTTCTGGAGATTTATGTAATAGTTTCTTTTATCCAGTAAGATGGATTTTTTTAGTCTTGTTTCTTATTTGCCGAAATTTGATTTGATCTATGGGGGATTTTGTGGAACGCCAGGTAGCCCACGCTTTATTCCTGATTCAATATCTTTAGAGAGTCATGGGGCAACTTTAGTTTTAGTCCTAGTGGAGCGAGCAGGCACATGAGAATCTAGGATGGACAGGAAATTATTGTTAAAGAAGGCCACAGCATTATCAAGAGGCAGGTATTTTTCGGGCAGACCAGTTGCATGATTTGAGTTCATCCTGAAATATTCCGATGTTGACGTTTTTATTATTACGTATGGTTCTGTACTTGGGCTGATGAGAGTTGTGGGTTTTGTGTTTACAAATAAAAGTGAGAAAGTGATCACTGAGGTCATCAGGGATGGTCTCTGATGAATACATTTGGGGGTGGCTATTGATAAGCATCCAATCTAGTATATTGTTTTTTTGGTTACGTTTGCCTAATCTGGTTGGGGTGGATATGACCTGTGTACACCCATACAGGTTTACATGAGTGGTGGGAGACTGTGAGAAGCAGGTGATGTTAAAAATCTCAGAGAGCTATGGTTTCTTGAAGGTAGTTGTCAGTTAACCAATGGAGGGTGTCCTCTAGTGTGTTAATATTATTTCCTGGGGGAATGCACAAACAGACAATGTTTATGTTTTTATTTTTGTTAATATGTAACTTGGTAGAGAGTATTTCAGCTGTATTGATCTGGGATGGTTGAATAGGGTCTAAGGTAACATTTAAGGTGGACTTGAAGAGGACAGCAACACCCCTCCCTTTCCTAGTTGTACGGTCATACCTAAGTATATTATACCCTGGTGGTAGGATTTCATTATCGGAGGTTCCAGGTTTCAGTTAGACACAGGATATCAGGGGATTGAATTTGTAGGAGGGCATGTAGATTATGTACCTTATTATTTATACTCCTAATATTAGGTGGCAAACGAGGAGGGAGTTGGAGGACCTTATGATAGAAGGTGGATTGGTAGGGTTATAATAGTGAGAGGTTGAGCTATCTGGGGCAGAAGGACCGGGGTATGGGTGACTATCACCATCCATAGTAAGATTATTGTGAGGGTTTATGATTAGTTTCAGGAAATTGTATACGGGTCTTTGGTAATGCTTATATTTTGAGCTAATGTATTTAGGTTGGATAGGTTGCTGTATTATTGTGGAGACGGAGTTGGGTATTGGAGTTCCTATTGGGTGGGCTGTTATATTTGACCAGTCTGGGGAAGTTTGATATTTTGGGTAGTGATAACCAAGGTAAGGCTGATTTTCATAAATGGAGAGGAGATATGTAATTAGCAGAAGGGTTAACAAAGAGAGTGGAAACATTATTTTGCATGGTGACATTGTTGCTGCTTAAGAACTATATTAAGTGTAGTGTCTTCAGTATAGTATGGATGGCAGGCCAGAAACTAGGAGGAGGGGTGATGGGCCGGGTTAAATTGAGCAGTGGAGTGCAGATTGGATCAGATAGGTTATGTGGCGGAAATGGTAGGTAATACGAGTGGGTGGATACCAAAGAGAGCTGGAATCCTGATTCGATCAGATTAGAGAGGGTGTGTTTTGTGGCTATAAAGCTGGACATAGTGGGGGTGGGTGGGAATTGGGGGCAGGGAGAGATGCGGAGCGAGCCTGAGTGCAGCGAGGGCGAGCGGAGCAGGGCCAAAAGAGACTCTAGGATCTTTGAACCTTTAGCTATATGCTTGTATATTTTTAGGTAAGGCTTTTTTTGTTTGAATTAGACTGTAAATTAGTAAACTTATTGAAAATTTTAGAGAGTGAGAGATAAACACACATATAGTTGTACATATAGGTGTACTAAAATGAAACAAAACACCCTAAGATCAACATTTACAAAGTCAACCACAAACGCTGACATGCTACTAAATAACATGATGAGCAACAATCTTGGACCATGGAAAACTTAAAAAGTAAAATCAAATATCAATTTTGGCAGGGGGGCAAGCCAAACTGCATCAATTATTTGGGGGACTGCACCACACAGCCCTGCTAATTATGTATATTAACTCCAATATTGCGCAATCTCGGGGAAAGGGTGTATTTCCCTTCCCCAAAAAATGTGTGATTTGCATACCTGTCAACTATATGTGTACTCGACCATATTTTGTTGGCTAAACAGATGTTGACTGGTGATAAAATTGATGTTTTTCAGAGGACCTATATACACACACACATATATATATGTATATATATATATATATATATATATATATATATATATATATATATATATATATATAGAGTCTCAAAACAAAATCTATTCAATTTCCCAAACTGGCATTTCGAATTTAGGAATGTCACTTTTATGGAATGTAGGAAATCATTACCTCAGCATCCGCATTTGAACTTATTCAAAATGTCAGCAGGTGATGCCAGACTCTCAGCCCCTTGTGCTGAAGCTGCTGTAGGAATTATACAGCTTCAGCATAATTGTTTACAGTTTTGCAGGGGGGCAAGCCACCTGCACCCCCATACCCTTTGCATATTACATATTCCAGCACCGAGATCGCACTACAGTGATTAAAAGGGTGAATTTCCCACTTCCCACTGTAGTGCGATCTGTTATCAAAACATCCGTCCCATCTTAGTGAATGCACATTACCATCCACTAATGAGGATTCAAACATTTCTGGCTTGGCATTATAGAAAATGGAAAGTAAGCATTCAACCATCCCAGTTTCACGTGCCATTCCACATTTTGATAGTAAACCATATAAATTATTTATATATTTGCTGGCATTGTATTCTGATCTCTGCTGAAACCTTTTTTTTCACACCCTATTGCTTCTTTTTCTTAAAGTTGGTGAAACTGTTCTAACAGCTTTTGTGTTATCTGATTGTCTCCAGGCTTGCTGGTATAAAAATATTCCCGTTTCGTAAACCTCTGCATACCTTTGCTAGAATCTCCTAGTGTTCTGACTGAGAGTGCTTCTCAATCAATCTGGAAATATTGAGCTGAGCTGATAGTATATTTTTTGGCAGTTTAACTGTTCATAGTTCTGCACTGTCGTATTTTTGCTTGACTGAATTATTTATATTTGAAGGCATTGTATTCTGATCTCTGCTGAAACCTTTTTTGTCCTGCCCTCTCACCCTACTGCTGTTCTATTTTGAAAGTTGGTGGCTCTTGCAGTTGTCCGCCCCTACTGTAAATTTGATCTGGGACACTCCTCCCAGTCCCATGTCATTAGCTCATTCTAATACAAAGATCATTTGGGACGGCCAGACCTCTTAGTCCCTTAACCTTGAATTATCTTCTGTTCCTGCTCTATCCCTTTTTACTTAAAAAAAAAAAAAAAAAAAAAAAACTTTATTCATCTACTTATATTTTTCTAATTTGTGTTTCTTCCTACTACTCTGTTATTTCATCTTGCTTTGCTTCTTCCTGCTATTTGCTGCCTGTTCTCTAAAGTTTTCAACTGCATCTGTTCAGGTGCATTTATTATTGCTTGTTTATAGCCTGTCTAAATTAAGTGTTATTCTTAAGTGTTATTCTAAGCTCTTAGTTTTGGTTTAAGCACTTGGGCTTTAGGCCCACCACTTAGCTCTCCCTGGCCTTTCTCCTTCAGATTCTGAAAAATATGGGTGGACAATTTCCTACAGTTTCTCCTGCCCTTCTGGTTGATATGGGCATCCTGAGACAGTGTAGCAACTGCCTCATGTACACGAACAAACATCTACTACTACCACCTAGGAACACAATTTGTGAGAGATGCAATTACATTAGGAACCTAGAGTCCAAGCTCTCTCCCTCAAGCCAGTATATCTGGCACTGAAAGGTTGTCAACACAATCGCTACACCTCAAACACCACCCACACCTACACAACACACGCCTACATATGCGGAGGTCCTCCCCATAAACATACCCAAACAAAGGAAACCTCTGAAGCAAAAACACACATGATCTCCACAGCCCTCCATACCACATACCATGCATAGTCCACACACCTGTGCCTCACAGCCACTAAGGCTTCACTATAAACCCAACATATTAGTCATAGGAGACTCCATTATGAGACACACAGATGTGCCTCTCACCAACCTGGATAAGGAGAAAGCCACGATTAGTTGTCTGTCAGGTGCAAGAGTCCACCATATCACACACACACTCAAGTCTCTCAACAACAGGTACTGTTATGACTCTGTCAGTCCATGTTCACGTGAATGACTTGAGATGCATCTCTCTGGACTATATGACGAAAGACATGATTGAGCTCGCTGAATATGTGTCTCAGGCAGGTATGTCGCTAGCCTTAAGTAGTATTCTGCCATCACCCAGAATGATGCCGCAATGCAAACAGAAAATGAGTGACTTTAACAATTGGCTTAGTTTCTGCTGTCATTCCAGGGGGATCCAGTACCTGACAGCCTGGGAAGATATGATCGACAGACCACAATGCTTTGCCAGAGATGGCCTGCATCTGTCTCAACTGGGCTTCAGGCTTCTGGCAAAGGCTCTTGCCTTCCCTATAGTGCCTTTTTTAGGAAAAAGTGATGAGGTTAAAACTACCAACATAAGAATTTTAACAAAACACAAATTAAAGGTCATGCTGCTAAGCAGTAGGAGTCTAAACATGAAACTGCACTGACTGCAAGCATTCCTAACCCTAGAAAATGCTGACATCTGTGTAGTCACAGAAACCTGGTTCAAAGCTGCAGACAGCACCCCAGCCTTACCTGGTTACTCAACCTATCATACATTCAGATCCCAACCTGTGGGCAGTAAATCCAAAGGGGGTGGAGTTTCAATATGCATTAAAGGCATACACACCTCCATGCTGGTCAAACAGTATGATGCACAGGAGACACTCCAGGTGCAGTTAAACATTGACAAGACGCCTAATCAAATCATAGCTAGCTATCAGCCCCCAAATCTGGCTCAAGATGCCCAATATGACTATTTGGACCTGTTCAAATCTATCAAGATTCAACCCTTTACCCTGATCTTGGGTGACTTTAACATCCCAAACATAGACTGGAAGAACTACTCATGCCAGAGCACAAATTCCCAGAAATTCCTTGGTTTTGTCAATGAAAATGCCTTGGAACAGCTAGATGATACCACCACAAGGGGTGTTAATATCTTGGACTTGGTATTAACCAACATGAATATCCACTGCAGCCTCTCTATAGTATCATCCTCCCTGGTAAGATCAGACCACAAAGCAGTAACCTTTGAAGTCACCATCTCGCCCAGCCCCTCACTAGCTAGGATTAGACATAAAAACTTCATCAAAGCTAATTACAGCCTCCTGAGGAATGGTATAAACAGCTTCACAGCCCCCTCCCTCTCTGTAGGAACTGGCACCAATATCCAAAACTACACCAAAGCACTGTACGAGCATCTATATAGATGCATGGAGTCAGGCATACCCGACAGGACTAAATCATCCTCTGCAAGGAAGAGTAAACCTGTCTGGTGGACATCTGCAATAAATAAACTCTGTAACAAAAGGAAAAAATTGCTGTCCAGGACCAAGAAAGAGCAGGTGCCCAATTGGAAGCAATGTCTCCTTAGCCTGGATAAGCAAAATAAAGCACTACTGAAATCCTCCAAAGTAAATTTCAAGTCCAAATTGGCCACATCTGCTACAGACAATCATAAGGCCTTCTTCACATATGTCCTCAACTGAAAAGGAAGCATCCAGATCTGTTCAGAACTGGTGGTTAAGTACACCACTTATACAAATGCCGTAGATATAGCAAACTTGCTTGCTGACAGATTCAATGAAAACTTTACCTCTCTGTCCCCCCATCAGTAAATCAGGACATTCTCAGTACCTGCCCCATTCCCATTATATCTACAGAGCAGGTCATCACTGCTCTCTCAAAGGTAAAAAAATACAGCCTCCACGGGACCCAATAACATCCCAGGCTGCATCCTATGTGAACTCAGGCAGGAACTTGCAGCACCACTAGGCACCCTATTTAAGCAAAGCCTGAGTACTAGTTTCATCCCAGCTGAGTGGAGGACAGCTACTGTCATCCCTTTACACAAAGGTGGAGTGTCCACAGATCTGGGAAATTATAGACCCATCAGCCTAACTAGCCTGACCTGCAAGGCCATGGAATGGATGATCATGGACCTCATCAACAAGGACATGGGCAACCTCCAAACTCTTGATCCCACACAATTTGGCTTTGTCAAGGGGAGGTCATGTCTGCTAAATTTGGTCGACTTCTTTGAGACAGTCACCAAAGCCATGGATGACAAAGAGGGTACCACCATAGACCCCAGAAAATACCACCCCATTAGCCTGACGAGCCTGGTCTGCAAGGCCATGGAATGTATCATCTTGGAGCTTATAAACAAAGACATAGGTAACCTCCAAACCCTGGACCCTACTCAGTTTGGGTTTGTAAAAGGTAGATCATGTCTGCTAAACCTGACTGACTTCTTTGAAGCAGTCACCAGAGCCGTAGGTGAGGGCAAGATAATGCACACAGCCTATCTTGACCTCGCCAAGGCTTTTAATACCATCCCCCACTCTGGAATTATAGATATACTCACTAAACTGGGCATAAATCCCTATGCCACAAGATGTGTGGCCAACTGGCAGAACCCACACAGTAAAAGTAGCCGACTCCAAGTCTGACTTCAGACCAGTGAGGAGTGGAGTACCATGGGGTTTGGTCCTCGGTCCTTTCCTATTTGGCATCTACTTCTCTGAAGTGCAGGCCAACACAGAAGGTCTTTCGCTAACAAAGTTTGCAGATGACTGCAAAATGAGAGCCATAATAGAATCACCTAATGATATAGACATTCTACAAAAGGGCCTCACTGAGACAGATGCTTGGTGTCAAAGTCATGGCCTCAAGCTCAATGCCAAGAAGTGCACTATCATCCCCTTTGGGAAAAACTCGGTACCCATGAACTACCACATAGGTGGTAGCTCACTAAACACTGAAAGTGTAATGAGACCTCGGGACACAGGTGGACAGTAGTGTCTCCTTTGATAACCACATCTCCACAGCAGTCAGGAAATCCTTCTACATGGCACACCTCATCACAAAAGGGTTCTCCTCTAGAAAAAAGGAGATCATTGTTCCTCTCTACTCATCCTCCATCAGACCCATTATAGAGTACAATGCCCCGTTTTGCATGTATCTCACAAGACACCTACAACAACTGGAAAGGCCTCAGAAATACCTCACTAAGAGGATTACCAGCCTCAAACAGATGCCATATGCAGACCGTCTCAAAAAACTCCAGCTCTACTCCGTCGCATATCGCCTACTCAGAGGTGATCTCTGCTTAACATGCAAAGCTATATCAAACCCAGTGCTGTTGGACATGCTACACTTAAAGAAATCCCATTCTCTCCATACCACATGCTCCAGGGAGCTAAACCTTGTCACCACAATAAACAGAACATGCTGGAGGGATAGATTCCTGTCCCAGAGAATTCCCATACTCTGGAACAAACTATCCATTCATGTCAAGCAAAGCTCCTCATTGGCCCTCTAACAAAAATCTTGACTACTGGATGGGAAATAGAAAATTCACCCCAGAGATCACTTCTGTGGCACTGCTCAACAGGGGCAGAGGAAAATAATTTTCTCGGATGGTGAAAGCCAGGGAACCTTTTTGGCTAGGCTTATATAGGCCCCAGGGCTGACAGCCTAGTACCTACCTATGAACCTATGAGGGGAAGAGGGTGCACATCGTCTACCTAGACCTGCCAATGCCTTTGACACTATTCCTCACTTGTACATAATAGATAAACTCTCTCAACTAAGCATCAATCCATATGTTACCAGATGGGTCGCAAGCTGGCTTACTGATAGAACCCATGCAGTCAAAATAGGAGAAGCCATCTCAAGCAGTAGACCTGTAACAAGCAGCATACCCCAGGGTTCAGTCTTGGGGCCTCTGTTATTTTAGATATACTTTTCTGATGTGCAGGTCAAAACCAGTGGGCTATGGCTGACCAAGTTTGCAGATGACTGCAAGCTGGGTGCTGTCATCAATTCCCCTAGTGATGTGGACATCCTCCAAGAGGGTCGCACTAAGACAAATGACTGGTGCCAGAAAATGGCCTCAAGCTGAATACCAAAAAATGCATCATCATCCCCTTTTGGGAGAGTGATGTCCCCGCAAATTATCACATTAATAACAATGTCCTAACCACTCAATCAGTCGTGAGAAATTTGGGTACCCAGGTTGATAGCAACTTGAATTTTGACCACCATGTTGCTTCCATTGTACAGAAAGCCTTCTACATGGCCCACCTCATAAGTAAGGTTATCTCATCCAGGGACAAGGAGGTCATAACATCCCTGTAGTCTTCCCTTATAAGGCCCATTACCGAGTACCATGCCCCTTTTGTCATGTACCTCGCAAACTACATGCAGCAGCTGGAGAAACCATAGATGTTCCTCACCAGGAGAATACAGGCCCTCAAACATCTACCATACACAGAGAGTCCTATCCCTCTACTGGGTTTCATACAGACTCCTTAGAGGTGACCTCTGTCTGGCATACAAGATGTTTACGGACCCCACCTTGATAGGACTGCTGCATATCCGGAAGTCAAGTTCCACTTGTGTAACCCACAAGCCCGGCCTCAACCTGGTCTGTGACATCAACAAGACTTGTTGGTGGGAAAGATTTGTGTCCCAGAGACTCCCTCATCTGTGGAATAGACTCCCTTTCCACATCAAGTAGAGTACCTCTTTACCCCTTTCTAAGCGCAACCTAGAAAACTGGATGGAAAACAGAAAATATACCCCTGGGATTCCACCTATATCCCTGCTGGACTGAGACATTGGGTGCTGATTTATTTAAACATGGGCTAAACTCTAAGCTAGGCTTATAAGGACCTCAGGGCCAATAGCCTAGTAACCTCCTATGATATATATATATATATATATATATATATATATATATATATATATATATATATATATATATATATATATGGGTTCACTACATAATCTCAAAATTTTGAAATCTCAAATTTCAAAATCTCGAGACTATGTAGCTGAAATCCCTAAATACCAAAAGACCAGAAGCGCAAAATTCAAAATACCGAACGTACAACACACATACAGCACACACATACACACAACTTCCCCCAACAATCAAACATATCATCCTACACTACAGATAAGAAGGGGGGCAAGCCTCCATGCACTCCCCATGTGGGGGGGGCTCCACCCCCCACCCCCTCTACTTAAATAAACTAACTCCGAGATCGCACAGACACACAAGGGAAACTCTCACCCACACATTATACAGTCCCTCACACACACACATCACAGTCACAACACACACTGACACACACTAAAGCCCCTAACCAGCACACTTGCACATAGACACTTACCTGAACTTCCACCTATCCATCAACAAACTGCAACACCAGAAGTGCTACTTCAATATCTCCGAACATCAGGATTTTGAATTTCGCGCTTCTTGTCTTTTGGTATTTAGGGGTTTCGGCCTACATAGTCTTGAGATTCTGAAATTCGATATTTCAAAATCTCGAGATTATGTAGTGAACCTATATATATATATATATATATATATATATATATATATATATATATATATATATATATATACACACACACACACATATATATATATATATACATATATATATATATATATATGTGTGTGTGTGTGTGTGTGTGTGTGTGTTTGCGTATATAAGTGCAAATGGACTGTTATACAGAGAGTGGTATAGTGATATGTATGCAAAGGCAGGGTGAATAAATATTGTTTTCAGTAAATTTGTGGTTGCCAACAAAGATAAGTGGATGTGTATTAGGGCATGGCGTGTCTGTGCACAACGGTGTGTACTTTAGGGTTAGAGGAAGGATTAGGTAAGAAGTTAAAGTAAAATAAAGTACAAAGAATGTTTCTGAGTTAGGTGACACTAAGGAATGGGTAAGGTGATACATTTTGTGCATGTGAAGTGTTTACAAGTTAGGATAAGAGAAGTGTCAAGTAAGGGGTTAGAGTTGGTGTATTTATAAAATAAAAATAAAAGAACGTCAATTTATTTTCTCTATCCTTTATATATATATTCTTTTGTCTTTTCATCTGAGCAGGAGGTTTCAAATGTGGTTTACCTTGTAAATGCTCAACATATTGAAGTTCATTTGGTAAAGCCCAGAAGATGAGGTGGACATTTTTAGATGGGGAACCTCCCCCATTTCCCTTCACAGGGGATTGCACCAGTTTTCCCTTTAATTAATATAAAATACTTCAAGGCTGCACATTCTGCCTTGCAGAGTTACCTGAACAGATTTCAGCATGTCAGATACTGACAAGCTAAAATGACATCCTGAGTTGTATTAGCTGTTTATTGCTATAGCCTGAACACCTAAAACATATATAAATCTATTAATCAAGAAGATATTCTTTAAGACACAAAGCATAGAGAATCATTGGATTCTGCCAATACAGTACAACCACTACTCCCACCAATAGCAACACCGTAAATGAAAAGAACAGTCTGATTAGGAATTGATACAATGACACCTCGGCTCGGACGGTGAAAATCGATTTAATGCCAAAAAACAAACACAAATTAATCCACAGACAGGTTAAGCGCTTTCATCTGACTAGCAGACTTCATCAGAACAAAGATAATTAATGCTAAGTTCTTTAAATACCAAAATTGGCGCCAAAACTGAATCACACAAAAATATTTAAATATTTAAAGAAATATATGCACATATCAATTGATTTTCACCGTCCGAGCCGAGGTGTCATTGTATCAATTCCTAATCAGACTGTTCTTTCCAATACAGTACAAGGCAGCTGTTTACTTACTTACTGAAATAAGCCAGTGTTTTGTTAAATGCCTTTCCACCAACAGCAGTTGAATGTAGAAAAAAAATTACTCCAGAAAAGGGTGTGATAAAAACACATATTGTGTATTTATTTATCTTTATCTTCACTCTTAGTGTGTCATCAAAATACCTGTCATTTTGCAGATCAACAACAATTTTAATCTACCCCCTTGGGACATCAAAACTGCTAAAATTCCTTTATACTTGGCATACTTAAATTAATCAGTAAAAAATACAGTAAACATTTTTCACTGCTCACACAAAATGTAGACACTTGTACCCCATAGCATCCAGACCGATCTAAAACTAAGCCCCCAAATCTAAAATAAAGTAATAATAATCATAATAACAATTATTATTATTATATGCAGTGCACTCCCCATTCACTGCAATGTAAAAATAATAACTAATCATTTTATACACAGTGCCCCAAAATCCATACAAATTACAATGTCCAGCTTTCAACACTCTACAAAAACAAGTGATTATTAGAATGAAAAAAAAAGTTAAAATAAACTAAAAAAACAAAAAATTATCAGCTGTTAAGACATCCAAACAATCACACAACCCAGACTACATGGGACTACTGAAGTACCTTAAAAATGAATGGACTCTACAAAAATGACCACAATTTGTTTCACAACATACAATAGAAAATAGAAAACTATCCAGAAGACACTCCACTCATAAAAGTGTAAACAAACCACCTGAAGCCCTATTGAACAGAGACTTATGACAATTAACACAACCACTGAAAAAAAGAGAAGCAGTATTTTAACATAAAAATAAACGAAATACGGATAAATGGAATATCTGGAGATCTGTTTTGTTTGAAATATAGAAATATTTTCCCTTTAGGATTAGGGAGACTCGATCTGTATCTTGGGGTTAACCAGTCATTGTGAAAATCATTCTTTAAACCTGCATCAAGGTATTTTGTGTGTTACACACCAAACCTCAGTGTGTTCCACAGATGTTAATTCTCTGCTTCACTGCTTCCTGAAATCCAAGGCTGTGTGAGGGATGTACACCCTATCTGGGCACTCAGTGGATGTGGGTCATAAAAACTGGTTTTACAAATTTCTCTCTTAAAAAGTGTCAGGAAGTGGGGAAGAGCACATACAGTTGCTAGGTGGCTTGTACTTGCACTCCGACTGACGTAACAGTGCAGAAGTAGTATAAAGACTTATATAAGATGTATAAAATACAACAAGCAGTTGTTAGGAGACGTTTGTTTTATAGCAGACATGCTCATTACATAGCAGCAGCATTCATAAGATGTTAAAGGAGAAGAAGGGAAGGCCAGGGTAAGTGAAATCTCTGACACCTTCATCTTTGGGATCACCTCAGTGCAGAAATAAACAAACTATGATAAGAATTATAGGCACCCTTACTTCTGTAGCACCCCTGGTCTTTGTCTGTCTTAAAACTCTCCCTAGCTCCTTAAGCTGACTTGCTGCCATCAAAATTCCCATAATGACTTGCTTATTTAATTTCTGAACTGCTCTTCTTTGGAACTGTATTCTTTAGGGTAGTCTCCAGTGGTACCCAGTACACTTCGATAGGTAGGGATTTCCCCCTTAGAGAATGCAAGCTAGTATCATAGCTATGCTATATACTCTTTCTGCATAGGCAATAGAGGAAATAGCAACTATGAGGCTGGAAGTTGGTGGGGATTGGCAGGGCAACAGCACTAGTCAAGTCAAGTGAGAAACGTCTCGTTCCATTTTGTGTCCTCTCTCTCCCTTCATCTTACTTGGTACAGCTGCCTGCAGTACTCACAGTTGCCATTAGAAGTCACTAGCTGTATTCCACAGGCTTGAACCTGCAACCCCCACCCCCTTGGCCAGGTCAAGATAGGCAGTATGCACTGTCTTACCTCCATCCACGGCTTTGATGACTTTCTCAAAGAAGTCTACTAGATTCAATAAGCATGATCTACTCTTAAAGCCAAACTAGGTTGGGACTAGAGTTTGAAGGTTGCCTATTTCCTTGTTGATAAGGTCTATGATGATTCTTTCTATGGCCTTGCAGATGAGGCCGATTAGGTTTATGGGTGTATAATTCCCAGGGTTGGTTGATGGCCCCCTTTTTTGCTAGGGGATTACTGTTGCTGCTCTCCATTCTGCTGGAACAAAGCCAGTTCTTAGGCTATGGTTAGACAGAATGCCAAGTAGGTCTGCTAGGTCCAGTTTTAGATTAGTAAGCAACCTGGGATGTTATCTGGTCCAGTGAGGCCATATTTACAATTGAACTAAACACATGACTTTTCAGGTCATATTTTTGACCTTGGAGAGCACAGATATGACTGGTGTCAGGTATACTTTGGGGTATGGCAGGTAGGGTCAGGGGGTGAAGTTTGCACCAAATCTGTTAGCTAGCAGGTTGGCAATTTCCTCTGGCATAATATGAGTGGTATCATCCACTACCAGTTTGGCACATAGCTGGGCATTCCCTTTTAGGTTTTGGATGTAGTTAAAGAATGCCTTATGACCATCCTTAGCTAGGGATGCTATTTTAGCTTTGTAATTCTCTTTAGAAGACTTTACACGATTTCTGATTTGCTTGTTCAAATTGTGCAGGGAATTCTTTCTCTGCTGAGTCAGTTCTTTCATGTTTTTAGACATCAGTTTCTTCCTTCTGTTGTATAACCTCTTTATACTTGAGGTCCAGCAGAGTGACTATTTTTTTTTGGGTGGGCCTGGTTTTTGATCCAGTCAAGTATGGCTGAATCTATACAGTTGTTTAAGTGTTTAGTTAGCTTTGGAAATTTGTTTTAGTTATTTTGCTCCTGTGGGCATGTCAGGTCCAACAGTTACTTCAAAAGAGACTGATTTATGGTCTGACCTTACCAGAGAGGGCATCACACAGTGGGGAGTACAGTAACCTCCCATATTGGTGAGTACTATGTCTGGGACATTTGAGCCCCTTGTGGGGGTGCAGCTTATCCTTTCCAGACCATTTGTGTTGAGAAATTCCAGGAACCTCTGGATGAACAAATTTGTGCTCATGTAGGTCACCAAGCTGATGGAAAGATAATTGAAATCTCCCATGACTAGGGTCTTCGGCTGTATGGTGAATGACTCCAGTAAGTCCAGGTAGGCGGTGTGCTTTTCTTGGTAAATGGTGGGGAGATATAGCTAGGAATGATGTGGTAGGGCACTTTGCATATAGTAAATTGGACATGGTTGGCCATGCAGCAGCAAGAGAGACCACACAGGTTCCTCACCAGGAGACTCCAGAGCATCAAACATCTACCCTACACAGATAGGTTAAAGGCCCTGTCCCTCTACTCAGTCTCCTACAGACTCCTCAGAGGTTACCTCTGTCTGGCATAGAAAGCAATCTCAGACCCTGTCTTGATGGGACTGCTGCATATCTGCAAGTCAAGCTCCACTCGAGTAAAGCCCACGTGCGACCTTGACCTAGTCTGTGACATCAATAGGAACTGTTGGTGGGACAGATTTGTGTCCCATAGACTCCCCTTTTTGTGGAATAGACTCCCTCTCCGCATTAAGCAGAGTACCTCATTAAACCTTTTTAAGTGCAACCTGGATAACTAGATGGGGAACAGAAAATATACCCCTGGGATTCCACCTGTGTCCCTGATGTACAGTGGCATAGGGAACTGACTTGTTGGAACATGGGTTAAATTCTTGGCTAGACTTGTAAGGGCCTTTGGGCTAATAGCCTAGTAACTTCCTATGATCCTATGATGGAGTAGTTTAAGAGAATCATACTATTTGGCCAATCTCGACGTGTACTTGGCCTTAATGAAGATGGGCACTCCTCCACCTTTGGTTCTTTCACTCTCATTCTGAGGTCTGAATGCATGGATGGCATTGTATGGCCAGGGTGTTCTCTACAGCCTTGAACCATGTCTTGGTGAGTGCACAGATGTCAGCATCTTCCAAAGGAGGAGTGCTTCCAGGGAGTGCAGTTTCCTGTTCAGACTCCTAGGATTAAGCAGCAGAACCTTGAGTTTGTCTTGAGTGGATTTTGTTACATTGGAAATGTTGTTTTGACATTGCCTAAAAAGGCACTATGGGGTAGACAAGTGCCTTTGCCAGTATCCAAAAGCCTAGAGGAGACAGATGCAGACTATCTCTGGTGAAGCAGCATGGCCTGTCGACCATGTCTTCCCGAGCTGACAGATACTGGATCCCCCTGGAATGACAACAGAAAGCAAGCCAATTGTTGAAGTCAATCATGTTTTGTTTATACGGTGGCATGGTGTTTTTCCAAGAACATATTCACAAGTAGTTAAATCTACTTCACAACATGTAAGGAAACTGCTTGTGGTATGAATATCCTTTAAAAATTAGGTAATTAAGAGATTTTCAATTTGGGACAATATTATTTCTCCTCTTCAATTTACTGATAAAGACATTTGGGCCTTGATACATGTTGGCAATGATACATTTTGAGAAGCGATCTTCAAAACATTTACAATTGTTGAAGATTTTTTGGCTAAGTGTGACTTAAAGGGACTTTGTCCTCCTTGGGCACAGTATGACATTGTGGGTTTAAATATACAACTGAAAAATGCATTATTCTATTGGTTTCATTTTACAAAGTCTTTTGGGTTTCTAATACCATGACAGGAATGAACCTCATTCTTAAATCAGGGTACATAGTATTGTTTCAGTCATTGATGTTAGCCAAGAGTGCTCTTCTCAGTACGCTCAATGTGCCCAGGATGTATCCTTCTGTAATTCATACAGGGTTGCATGTATTGGGAACATTTCTAAGTGAGACTGTAAATTAATTTTTATGGAATGGACCCATTGCTTCTACCACTATTAGAACTAGGTATCTTTATTCCACATTGCTCTTGTTTCTGCCTGTAAATCCTGATATTTTATGACTTTGCGTCTCTGTACATAAGACACTATCATCAATGAGTGTAGCAATTTCAATCATCAATACTACTTTTGCAATTTTTTGACCTATTAATAACAGGTGATCCCGTGTGATATTTATGTTTCCAATACTTCTCTGTTGTAGTATTTGCACAATGCACAGAGCAACAGCCGTTCCACTTTACTGTGCCTTTCAGTATACAGGCCCTCTGTCATGAGTGTATCACACACAGCAACAAGATGCACGACTGTTTCCAGTTCTTTTTATATTTGTCTGTTTCTCCCACCTTTTCAATGGATTTTGCAAACCAGCTTGTATGTAGTGCACTATCTTAGGCTGCCATTGTTAGCCTTTCATTTTTTGATTTAAATTTGCTTTGCCTTACCTATTCCTGCATCAAATCCTGAAAGACATGAGGATGTTCTAGGAGATCTCCATACTTGCCGCTATATTTATGGATTTTCCACATTCCTTTCCTTCTCATCTAATCTTTCTTCTATTTTTTCTTTGGCTTATTTGGCACATTCAGTTGCGATCTGATTTTTGTCTCCTCCTGGTTTGATGTCCATTCCTGCTTAACACCAAAAATGCTTCTGCTAAACTAAGCAGAGATGTCATCTTAACCTTTTCTTCATGTTTTATAACTTTCACTGTTTCGATTTGATGAGGTCAGCAGGTATATATATGCAGATACTATAACTGCAGATCTATACATGTAAGCAATTTAGGGGAGGTCCACACCTTCTCCAGAGCAAGGAACATAATCTTCGTATACACTGATTTTCAGATATCACTTGATAAGCAAAAAGTATTTTTATGTCCAATCAAATCAATATTTTTGGGGCCAGTCACCCCAAAACTGTAAGTTAGAACAGGATGAGCAAACTAACATGCAGTTTGGACTTTATTTGTAGATGTCAAGGCAGTTTTCAAAATTAGTTTTAATCTTCTGAAGTATTCCTTACTGAGCTTTATTCACATTTCTTCATGCTTTATTGTTAATCCTTCATTTATTCCCAAACATTTATATAGTCTCTGCTTCAAGTTCTTTTATATCACGTTCCTGTCCCAAGTTGATATTTTCTTGGTGCTGCAGCTTTCCTATTTTAAACGTTGCTTTAACAAATTTACCAAGACCAAATGTTATATCACCTGAGAAAGTTTTAACCATATGTAGGTGTGCCTTCCATTCGTCATCTGAGGAACTATACAGTTTGGGTTAACAGCAAGACAAAACAACAACTGTGACAAAGAATCACCCTGGAATCTCCCCCTTTCAAGTTTTATCCCTGGAATAATAATTTGTCCTTCATCTTGGCTCAACTGCAAAGTGGTTTGCCACTGTTTCACGGTCACTGTAATGTAATTGATAAATGTAGGTATATGTTATACCTCTGCAAGAATTCCTTTATCTGTGAATGTGGAATGCTGTCAAATGCTTTTTTATAATCTATCCCTGCAGTACTTAAATTCTTACCCTTTTTACAATTCTCTTTTATGGCTTTATTTACTAATAAATGATCCTTTGTTCCATATGACTTGCTTTTATTGCCCTTTTGTGCTGTTGCCATGACTGAGTTTTCTTCTAAAGTGGCTATAAACTCTGTCTGCATCAGTTCCTGTATATAGTTTGTATATTGTTGGAAGGCATGCAATTGGTATACGATTCTTAGGATAACTTGCAGGTTCACATTTAAGGATGACTATTATTTTCCTGTTATTAACAAGGTTGGTGACTGTTTAGGATGTACATATAAGTAATTCTTACTCAGGGCTAAATCTTTGTGTAAAGATGTTAATGGCTTTAGCCAGAAATTAGGTACTGCATCTGTACCTGGGGTTTTCTACTTGGGAACTTTTTTAATTTTGTTTCAGTATCGCTGGCCATCCTTAAACCCATTTCATATCCTCTACATTACAGCTCCTTACTGTTTTATTTAATTCTTCTATCCATTCAGCATCTTTGTTATGCTCTACAAGGTCTTTATAAATACTTCTCCAAAATGTAACTGTTTATACATTTGTAGGTTCATTGGTTAAGTACTAGGCTAGCTGCTTGAATTAACCTTTCCCATTTGGTTAGAGATTGGCCTTAAGCATCCCATGGTCAATAATTATATATTACTGCAAATGAGAATAACTGGGATCATATCATAGATAATTTGTGGGGACCCAGGCATGCGATAAAGGATATTGGAGCTGCCTCTGTCCATTAGTACTACAGAGAGCAGTCCAGGGGTAAAGTTTTTGCTTCCCATCCCTAGATTCAAGTTGTGCTTGAACATGGACAGCGATGAACTTTGTAGCTGTGAAGTCTGTTCCAATATTTCTTTTTTGACAGTATTTCTACTCCCTTTGCTTTGTCTCCCAATTCTCTATAAAATCCTTTTTGGTTCGGCCATAAATTGCTTATTTTGTACTTTTCCTTTACATTTATCTGCATAGCTTCCATGTTTTTTTGCCCGTGCTGATAATTTTAATTTATTATTGGCAATAATATATAACAAATCTTGATCTGTTTTGATACCATCGATTGCAATTATCACATCTACCCTCTGTGCCACTTTACATAACCTCTTCGTATCAACTTCTTCCCATTTATGGTAATCTACCCTAATCTCTCTCCCCCTTTATATTTACAATTGAACTAAATGCACGGCTTTAATTTATTATTACTGCGAATTGCCAAAAGACACTCTCCCACACTGTATATAATGTTTTACTTTGCTTTTTCTCATTGTTGTCTTTGTAACAAATTTTAAGTATATTTCTATGCCTTACAATATTGTTGATTATTTTTGAAATGTATAATTTTCAGCTGTTTCTTATGTAATGCGTTTGAAAATTGTTGTATTTTCTCTGTTAAGTGGAGCTTTTCTCCCTTGGCCTCTGATGACAATGGGCTCTTATGACCCAGTCGGACTTTCCTGGTCAATAAATAAATAAATGATCTGCACCCTTTTCTATATTCTTCTAACAGTGATAATGTTTGTCTTAATAGCTTTATAATTTTCTCTCTTCGGTGCTTTTATGATGGCATTTTACTTGTTTCTTTCCTTTCCTTTGTTAGTCTACATTTTTGTTAGTTTAGCTGCATATAATAAACTGTTTACTTCTGGTATATCACAAGAATTTCTCTTAAGTAATTCTGATTACTGTGTTCATTTGTTTTACCACTCTTCTCACATTTTTAGGTGTTATTTACTTTCTGTAATCTATTTATTTCCTCTACCTTAATCCATTTATCCATCTCTATTTACATCAAACAGATCTTCCCTTAAATCATTGATTGAGAACATCTTCTTTGCGCTCTGTATCCTGCGAGTAATCTACAGAAAGTTCCAGAAAAATTTCTTGTGACATGTCTTGTTCAGATGCGCTGTGCTTCATCTGCTGCTCCTTCATATGGGACCCTCTGGTTCTTCACTCCACAACATTATCTGTGAAAGAGTTACCACTGTTCCCTGCTCCTTTCTTTGCTGTGCCACTTCCAGAGGACTTTCCCCCTGTCTACTACTGAAGGCTCCAGAGCATCGTGTTGCAAATCTTCTTCAGATGCCTCCTACTCCACCTGTTGGTCATTAGTCTGGGGATCTCTAGTTCCAACATGCTGTGATTTTTGCCTAAATTGGATTCTCCAATGTGAATCTTTCAATGTGCAGATAATCCATAACTTCAATTTCTATTTATTGAACCTCTGCGCTACCAATCCTATTCTCTATATTCCTCTGTTTTTTTTTTAGTTTTTGTATTGTAAAATGTTCCATATCTGAATGCCTTTGCCTGTATTTCTCTTCATCTCTCTTTGTAGCTGCCTTTTTGTACTGATTAGTTGGCTTTCCCCTTTGTATAAATATTGCACCATAGCAGATCTCTTATTTCTCATGTCCATGTTTCCTTTTATACATTTTAAAACTCTCCAGGTTTTGTTCTTTACATTTTTGCATTCTCTCTGTTTCTTTTTCTAGGAATCCCAATGTTACTTTGTGTAATGTTTTTCAGATGTACCTATTTATGGCACAGTTTAGAGCAGCTGATGTGGAGAAAGCCCATATTCAATCTCACTTTTCTGTGTTACGTCATTCTGTTTTGGACATTTAAAAAATCTACGAGGACAGGAAAATGTGGACAGGTACTTGGGGAATCTGGGCAATACTGAAAATATCTACAACACAGTTTGTGCACATTGCTAGTGTGCTTATTATCTCTGGTTAAAGGGCCTTGTATTTTATAAAGCCAAGCCAAGATTTGTTTTCTTTGTGGTTATTATGAATATTTAATGCAAACATGCCCTAAGAGAAAATGCACCCAGTTTAGGGACTTTGGTCATAATATCCACAATATTCATAACTGTGAAACATTATGCTGAACATGTTTGGTTTGATTATCCTACAATTAAATTGTGAGAAGAGCAACAGCTTTTACCTGTTAGTATTACAGTTTCATTAAGCGCTGTGAAAAAATTTCATAAGTTAAGGTGGATATGCATAATGTTGTGACTGAAGAGAGAATAGAAAAATAATCTCACACAGTACTAATGTTACAGATCATGAAGATGACATAAGTGATCATGCAGACATGGCTTTTACTGAAAATGGCCAGAGTGACAACGCTGTCTATGCCTCTGAAATGGAAGCAAATGCTGAAAGTTTATGGCTGAGCTTGCAGATATTTGCAAGCTGTGGGTTATCAACAACTCCCTTGCAGACACTAGTATTCTTCAAGAAGGCCTGTCTATGACTAACAAATGATGCCAAAGCCATGATCTTAAACTTAAACTCAACCCCAACCCCACTTAATTGAACCTACCCCTGACTACACTTAATCCAACAATCCTATTAGTTACTACAAGCCAGCTATGTATATACTGTAAATAGCATATCAGCTCTACAAGTTTTATTGTATGTGTTATTTTCTCTGATTATACTGTATATTCCTCAACTGTGTGTGTATAGTAACATTTGTATTATTATTCAATCTTGTGAAAATTGTACCTATCTTTATTATTTTTTCAACTGTCTGACAATTGTTAAACTAAATAATTTTTGTACATTTTTTATCTGGAGCTTATCTCCTCAGGTCTCCACTGAAAATGGGCCTGTGCTCAGCTGGACCAATCTGGATAGCAAATGTGAAATAAATAAAATAATTAATACAAAAACTCCAAAGACACACCACTCTGGTAGAGTCACAATATTAATCTATTACAAAACAGAAGAAATAAAAATCTTGGTCAAGCACAGGAGGAACAAGACCTTGCATACTAAAAGCCTGTTGGCCAATCTAAACAGGCAGCTAAGATGGTTAATTAGTACTTCAAAGGCTAAATTTGAAGAATAAATAGATTATCTGGCAAAGGACAACCACAAAGCTTTCTACAGCTATATCGGTAACCTCAGGGGAAATATGCAGCAATGCTCAGAACTTATTGTAAATAGCATCACTCACATTTAACCAGATGTCATTGTCAACATGCTGACCGACAGGTTTAGCTCAAATTTCTCAACCCCCCCCCCCCCCCATGACAGTCCAAAGGAAATACTACACACCACAATCCCCCCAAACCATTACTAGGGAACAGGTTAATAATGCACTTTACAACATTGCATCAATGGGCCCTGATAAACAGCAGGAAACATGACCTCTCTGGTCCACTTGCATCACTTTTCAACTGGAGACTAGAGTCAGGTTTTGTGCACAAAGAATGGAAAATTGCTACAGTCATTCCACCACACAAAGGAGGTCCAACCATTGATCTGAGTAATTACAGTTCCATAAGTCTGACCAGCCCCATATGTAAGACCATGGAAAGAATCATCATGGACATGATAAATGAGGAAATAGGTAACCTGCAAATTATCATCCCATCACAGTTTGGCTTTGTTAAAGGAAGATCATGCCTATTAATCTGGTGGACTTCTTTGAGAAGGTCTCCAAAGGAATGGATGAAAGTAGGACTGTCCACACAGTTTACTTGACCTGGTAAAGGCTTTTTATACAATGCCTCATTCAGGCATTGTAGACAAGCTCACTAATTTAGGATTAAGTGATTTTAGCACCTGCTGGATAGCCAGCTGGTTCACAGATAGGACCTAAGGGGACAAAATAGGTGAGGTCCCCTCCATCAAGAGGTCAGTGACGAGAGGAGTCCCACCGGGCACTATACTGGGCTCATTCTTTTTTGGCATCTATTTCTTTGAAATGGAAACAAATGCTGAAAGTTTATGGCTGAGCTTGCAGGGATTTGTAACTCCCTTGCAGACACTGACATTCTTCAAGAAGGCCGGTCTCTGACTAATAAATGGTGCCAAAGCCATGGTCTTAAACTCAAAGCTAAGAAATGTATAATTGTACCCTTTGGGAAGTCAACTATCTTGGCTAATTACCGTGTTGATAATATGCCCCTAAGAGTCGACCCAGTGGTCAGGGATCTGAGTATGCATGTAGACAAGTAGCCTTGCCTTCAAATGCCATGTGGCCACAGTGGTGAGGAAATAATTTTATGTTACATAACTTATAAGTAAGGGTATGGCATTTAGGTCCAAAGAAGTCATTATCCCACTGTACTCTGCCCTTATCAGATCAATCATAGAGTACAATGCTCCCTGTGCTATGTATTTGACCAGGCATATGCTGCAACTAGAGTGATCTCAGAAGTTCTTTACAAAAAATAAAAAAAGAATACAAGGTGTAGCAAACTTGCCTTACACAGAGCGCCTTAAAGCACTTTCCCTCTACGCAGTCTCCTATAGATTGCAAAGGTGTGATCTATACCTGGCTTACAAGGCATCTACAACCCCCAAACTTATGAATCTCCTGCATATTTGTACATCAGACAGTAACAGAAATATGAGGTCTAGCGACATGTATTTTGTTTTTAACTTAAACAGAAAATGCAGAAGAGACAGATAAGTGTCACAGAGACTGATCCTCCTATGGAACAGGCGTTCCATCCACTTGAAGCCAATTTTGTCCATTACATAATTTAAGTGTAACATAGATCAATGGATGGGGAATAGGAAATTTAGACTAAGCCTGGCACCCATGTCCCTTATGGACAGAGGTACTTATAAATGCCTGGCCCTCAATGTCGTATTTGAATATAGGACATCATTATTCTTTTGGGAAAAGTTGGCTAGGCTTTGAGAGGTTCCACTAGGTTGTTAGCCTAGTAACAATCTATGACTCTATGAAAAGGAATAACAAACAGTCTGCAAAAAAAAAGTAAAGGGATAACCTAACAATATGTTTCCTTAATATAAGGATAACATTATCAACGGGAAAAGGTCTTTAGTCATACTATGAAGTTGTATGACTATTCTTGCAGACATTTGCTGTCTTTTAGAGTTTCATTTGTTGACTCCTAACCAACAACACCAGGAGCAGGTATTGTGGGGTCATAAAATTGTTTGAACCTTTGGTCTAGATTTATGCAGTGGCATTGCCATACTATATAAAAATAATTTAATATCGTTAGATTCAGCTGTTCCTATTCCTGGGTAGTCTTCTTATATATAATTTCACATGCCCTTTTGGCCTTATCCATTTTATTGTTGTATATGTACCTACTAACTTAAAAATCATAAACAATTGTTTCTTATGTTAAAGCTTTCTGTTATGATGGATTAAATTGCCACATTTGGAAACCATGAGGAAAGATTAACAAGGACACTATAATTTTCAGAAATATCCTTTAATGTGGTCAATTAACATTAAACCCTAGTCTGGGGCCTACTTACACCACACAGGCACACCGGTGACCTCAGAAACAAACTATTTTGCATACTCCTCCGCATTGATTTTGCAGGATCTATAAAAAATTAAACTTTTGATATCAGACCGTGCAGCTTTGATATTTTCTTTATCTAAGAATAAGGCTTAAATAAACATAATTAAAGGCATTAAAATGCTTACTGAATGTTTATTAGATTCAGTTTTATGGAAAGTGGAAAATATAAGGCTGTGGCATCTGCACTGTACACTAAGTAATGTACTACGTGGAATGAATGGTGGTTTGTATACAAAACTAAATATAAGAAGCGTTACTGTCTTATGGGAAAAGATATGTGGACAGAAAGGAAAAACGAATATACTATGGCAAAAGTTATAAACATTTCCTGTACCACAACAGTACTTCTTCCATTAATTAGAGAGATGTGATTTAAGGCTATTACAGAAGACAGAGTAAAAGTTTTACTGTTTAAACAAAAGTATGTTGTCAGGGGAACAAAAACAGACATATCACCATTTTAGAATAAAAATATAAATAAGAGACTTGTGTAATGGACTTTCTACAGTGCCCTGATGGTACATAAATGCAGATGCAAGAAGGTATTATTTGTTTGTAGAGAAAAACATAACCAAAATGTTTATATAATGCCCAGCCTTGAAGTGGGTATGGTCCATTTCTACCTTATCTCACTATGACAATATTATACTAATCAAGCCTATTGTCCCAGTAGAACTAAATAAACAGAATGTTACTGTAAACTCCTCATTTGAAATAGATGGTTTACCCCTTTCTTACTATACCTCAATGCCATTATTTCATTATTTTTATTATAGAAGGGAATAGTGAAGGGTCAATATGTACGTGGTAATCGAATGATCTCTGATGACAATGATTTTTGGATGAGTGTGATGTACTAAAATGTATGTTTTTAGAAAGAGGATACCCAGAAACCTTGACTGAGGAAATCCAGGAAGCAGTATTGCAGCATAGGAAGGACAGATTTACACCAATTTTACATTCAGGTGATACAGGTATAAAAGAAAGGGTAACGAGCAATGGGGACAGTGACTCCTATGAGAATGAGTTTATTGTGGAGTTTAGTGGTAATGCGCAGGTCCATCAGAGACATTGTCCAGAGGGAATGGAACAGATTTTTCAAGTCCTCTGACTTGAATTTAAAATTTGATGTTCCACTAAAATTCATCTTCAGAAAAGGTAGCTGTATTAAGGACCTTATGGAAAACAAACTTGGGGGAAACTTAATTAGAAAAGTGGGTACCTTCAAGTGTGGAGCATGCCAACAATGCCCTTTTATAGCTGATACTTCTGAAATTACTGTCAGTAACAGGAATAGACACATTACCAGACTTGTTTACATTGCAACCTGTAAGAAATGTAAAGCGTTTTACATAGGTAAGACGGAAAGGTGTTTAAAGAAAAGAATATATGAACATCTTTACGACATTAAGAGGGGTAACAACAGTAACTCATTATATAAACACACTTTGAGCTGTGAAGCTGCCAACTACACTTTTTTGTATTAGATGAAGTGGCAATGAATGGTAGGGGTGGTTCTTGGGAGACCATGTTGGAATATAGAGAGGTTTACCGGCAACTGGTATTAGAAGCCAGTAGGTGGCCGGGTTTGAATGACATGGTCTCCCTAGCCCCAGTTTTAAAATTAAGAGCAGCAAAGTTATGAATTTCACACGCATGTGGTTTGAAATATTGTTCAACAAGATTGATTTTACTTGATTTTTTTTACATTCATTTATTCATTTTTAACATGCATTCATTTTTGTATATCTATCCGTTTATTTACTACAGGATATGAAAGTATGTTTTTAGATATTTAAAAGTGTTTTAAACAGGGAAAAGTTGTATTTATTATGCTTGTATTTATTATGCCTATTTTTAAGGTATGTTTAGAAAAGGGTTAAAATTGAATTCAATGTCACATGATTTTAAGTTTTGGCAGTGTGCAAAGGTATAAATGGGAGGGGCTTGGATTGTCAGTATTTTTCTGATGAAGTTGGAGACGAAAACTAACTGGTTATGAGAAAGAGAGTACAGGAATACAGCTTAAAGTAGTTTAATATCTGGAACTTCTTTTTTGAGATGCTTGTACGTTTGCGATGCTTCTGTAATAGTTTTTTTCTTGTACAATTATACACTGTTTTTGATAGGTGCCATAGGATTTTTTTATATCCACTTGAGCTATCACCAACTCAAACAGATGGGACCTTGGTTTAGCATGTCATCCAAAGGACAACACATTCAGGAGTGCTGTGCCCCCAATATGCTGCAATGCAATGCCAACAATCCATATACCTAAGGTGGGAAAAGAACCCAAAATCTTCTGCATCAAAGGCGACTGTGCTACCTGTTTTTTTTTTTTTTTTTTTATCCTTTTGTTGATTGGGTTACTCCAACTAGGCTAGTGACATCTTTTCAGGAGAAACCTGAAGTGGTATTTATACTACTACAGAAAATGCTACCAGAACATCATGGAACTTCTACTCTTTTCAATAGATGCTTAGTTTAACATCTCATCTGAGGGATGATATATCCAGGTGTACAGCTCACCTGCTTGTACTGCACTTCATTGCCAGTACTGGACATTAATCCTTGCACCTAGTGTGGGAATACAACTCACAACCTTCTGTTCTTCCACTACCAGTGCAACTATGCCAGCTGTTGCACCAATGACAATAAATGTTTTTGTTAAAATGTATTTGACATCTTTTCAAAATCTTCATTTTACAATATAGTCCTGTGGCAGTTATGCATAGATATTATAGTTTATATATATTTTTTAATAAGATATATGTTTTGCATAATTAAATGTCTTATTTTCTCTGGTCTGCTCAT